>NC_133340.1:10491235-10791235 GCF_030506205.2 Paramisgurnus dabryanus
TGTACAATAGTATCCTTGCACTTAGGAAGAATCATTTTTTTAATTTTTGTAAGTCACATTTGCTGAATGTTTAAATTGAATGGTAACTGATAGATGATGTGCTAAAACACTAATACACAAAACACAGACTATGATTACTATGAATTTAATAAAATGTATTTTTCTGGCCCATTGAAATTAAAAGGACAATACTTTTGTTTACTGTAGCAGCAGCTCACGCATTGCTGGTTGCTTGGTAACAGACCTGACAGTTGATAGCCGAACATGATTAAGCGATTTGGGATTTCCTAACTAGAGATGAGATAAGATTTGGTGAGATAAGATGAGAATCCTAAATCAATTTAAGATTTGCTTCTGTAATATGAATTTGTGAAAAATCTTAACTTAACACATCATATCTTAAGTTAAGACCTAAGATAGAAAGTTTCTGTAATACGCCCCCAGGAATGTAACTTTCTCTGTAGTAAAACCATGATAAGGTTTACTTTTCAATATAATGTAAACACACACACATTATATATATATATATATATATATATATATATATATATATATATATATATATATATATATATATATATATATATATATATATATATATATATTTTTTTTTTTTTTTTTTTTTTTCTATTAATATCACAAGTATAAGTTACCCTTTAAAAACCATAGAAGCCTAATCATGGTAAAGGTACTGTTTGGCCATCGTAAAGTGAACATAGGGTTTGTGTTTGGTTGGCCAGCAAGAGGTTTACTTTTGTGCAGTAAAAAGCTCAAAAGAACAACTGCCTATCGTTGTCTGGACTCCTATTTGTGTTTTTGTAATCATTATAGTAGAAACACAACCAGGGACACGCGTGGTAAACTTATCAATGTTTGTTTACAGCCGCCACCATTACCTCACGTGTTGATCATGAATGCAGTAAACGTGTGCACATGCGAGTGATCCTGTGTTTAATAAACTTGCTGTGCGGAGATATGCGCTTAGACGCAACTAAATAAGGATTGTACTGTTTGCAATCGCGTATTTTATAAGAATACCAAAAAGCCCGTCGAGTTTCCTGACTCGCGTGTTTGTGTATGTGTGTTCCCGTCGAGTCAACTGTTTGACAGAAGACAAAGAAAACACTCGCGTCTGGAGAAACTGACACACATCCGCAAGTAAATAAGGATTTAGATGTCGGACATCGATCGCGTCACACTGAAGAAGCACACACACTCGCGTCTGTCTGGAGATTTAGGCGCGAATAAACAATCAGGGTTCCCGCGGGGTCTTAAAAAGTCTAAAATTCAGAATGTTAAATTTAAGGCCTTAAAAAGTCTTAAAAACACCCAGATTTTTATCCCAGGTCTTAAATTTAATTTACCCAAGTCTTAAATTTCTTACCTCTGTTCATTCCCGAAAAGCGTTGTCCGCAGAATATAAAATAGTAATTTAAAACGCTGAAGAATTAATCAGTGGCGGAGGCAGAAAGTATATGATGGTGGGTCTCTAAAAAAAAACGTTCCGCACTTTGTCATAATCCACGCAAATTGTGCCATAAGCTATATTTCAGGTGTTGTAATCTGACTGTATACTGTGGGTTTGGCGAGAAACAATCCTTAAATTTAGTTTTGTAAAAGCAAAAATCTTTTTCGGGGTAATTTATAAGCCCGTGGCTTACCTGAGCATTTGCCAGGTTCTGAAACATAGAGGACTCAGAAGCGAACAAAAATCAATGCTGCTTTATTGAAAATCAACTTAAACAGTCGGGCCGTCGAGTCACGAGTCAACTTTAGTGTACACAGTTTTATATTTTAGACTTTAATATTGCTCTCTGCTGCAATGCACTCGAACCTAACGCGCTTTCCCTTAAGCTCTCCACAAACAGCAGCGATTGGCAGACGGAAAGCAAAAAAGTACCGTAATAAACCATATATTTCAAAAAAGTGCAATTGTCTTCTTTTAGGAACAATTCAAACTTTATGATGGCGCAAATGCTTCAGGAGTTACGGTTAAATGAATAGCGGTAGAATCAGAGCCCTTACAATTGCAAAAATTTTGAGGGGTCATAGGTCCGAGCCAGGATTTCATAGAAACATGTGGGTTACTAAATTTGAAAAGGGTGCTAGACTCTGTCAGGACGTCCCCCACAATGGGGTGTAAGGTTACCGTAGCAACCATTTTGGGCACCCTAGCAACCTATCCCTTAGACTGCCATTATAAAATGCCCAGATGGATATCTTTGCACCAGAGTGTCATAGAGACATGGGGGTGGGCTCATTTTACTCAGGCATCCAATCAGTCTCTCAGGATCCTTATTGAGATATTAAACCACGCCCCTAGCAACCACTTTTTAGCACCCTAGCAACATAAAATTCAAACAGTTATATCTCGGAATCAGAACATCGTAGAGACGCGGGGGTTGGACCGAATTAATTGTGACTCACTGGCCACATCATTGGCCACTCCCAAGCCACGCCCCTAGCAACCAAATTTGAGCACCCTAGCAACGGAATAAACAAAGCCTTATATCGCTGCATCAGAACATCGTAGAGACACGGGGGTTGGACCGTTTTACTCGTGACTCGGAGTGTAACAACTGGCCACATCATTGGCCACTCCCAAGCCACGCCCCTAGCAACCAAATTTGAGCACCCTAGCAACGGAATAAACAAAGCCTTATATCTCTGCTTCAGAACATCGTAGAGACACGAGGGTTGGACAGTTTTACTTGTGACTCAGTGTGTAATCACTATGGGATGCCAATTTTTTCCCTAGCAACCAAATACAGTACCCTAGCAACAGACTAAACAAAGCCTTATATCTCAGCATCAGACCATCGTAGACACACGGGGGTTGGACCGTTTGACTCGTGACTCAGTGTGTAATCACTATGGGATGCCAATTTTTTCCCTAGCAACCAAATACAGTACCCTAGCAACAGAGTAAACAAAGCCTTATATCTCAGCATCAGAACATCATAGAGACACGGGGTTTGGACCGTTTGACTCGTGACTCGGAGGGTAATCACTAGTGGATGCCATTTTTCCCCTAGCAACCAAATACATTACCCTAGCAACAGAGTAAACAAAGCCTTATATCTCAGCATCAGAACATCATACAGACCCGGGGGTTGGACCGTTTGACTCGTGACTCAGAGTGTAATCACTATGGGATGCCAATTTTTTCCCTAGCAACCAAATACAGTACCCTAGCAACAGAGTAAACAAAGCCTTATATCTCCACATCAGAACATTGTAGAGACAAGGGAGTTAGATTGTTTTACTTTTGGCTTGGAGTATAATCATATATGGTCCCCAGAATTTTGCCACAGCAAGCACCACTTCACATTTTCTTCAGGAAATGTACCTATCTAGTTAGTGGTGCTTGCATTTATGCAAAGCATCACTATTACTATCTTGCATACTTATTAGTGGTGCTTGCATTTATGCAAAGCATCACTATTACTATCTTGCATACTTATTATTAGTGGTGCTTGCATTTATGCAAAGCATCACTATTACTATCTTGCATACTTATTATTATTATTAGTGGTGCTTGCATTTATGCAAGGCATCACTATTACTATTGCTCATACTTATTATTATTCTTCTTTTTCTGGACACTTTTTCGGCGCGTAACTCGTCCCGCACGGTTTCACGTAGTCCCATGAAAGAGGGCTCAAATCGACCGGATTATTGAGGAGAGGTGTGCTATGACTTTTATAAGTGATCGGGTACACGATTTCTGAAAGGGGGGCGAAAAACCACCCGAAAAATCCCATTGACTTAACATTGGGCCCAACTTTGACGAGTCATAGCTCCGCTCGAGGATTTTGTAGAAACATGTGGGTTACAACATTTGAAGAGGGTGGTAGACTCTGTAAGAACATACATCACAATGGGGTGTAAGTTGTACCCCTGGGGTGTAAGAGGTGCCCAAAAATGCCCAATGAAAAGTCAATGGGGCAAAATCCCATAGACTAACATTGCGGAAAACTTTGTCAGGTCATAGGTCCGAGCGAGGATTTCGTAGAAACATGTGGGTTACTAAATTTTAAGAGGGTGGTAGGCTATGTAAGAACATACATGACATTGGGGTGTAAGTTGTACCCCTGGGGTGTAAGAGGCACCCGAAAATTCCCATTGACTTATAATGGGGCAGGAAACATGCCCATATAAGGGAATAAAACAGTTCCAGATGGGATATCTTTGTATTACAGTGTCGTAGAGAAAAGTGGGTGGGCTCATTTTACTCGGGCATCCAATCAGTCTCTCAAGATCATCCCAGAGCTATTAAGCCACGCCCCTAGCAACAATTTTGGGCACCCTAGCAACATCTCCCATAGACTGCCATTATAAAATGCCCAGATGGATATCTTTGCACCACAGTGTCATAGAGACATGGGGGTGGGCTCATTTTACTCAGGCATCCAACCAGTCTCTCAGGATCCTTACATAGGTATTAAGCCACGCCCCTAGCAACCACTTTTGAGCACCCTAGCAACATAAAATTCAAACAGTTATATCTCGGCATCAGAACATCGTAGAGACACGGGGGTTGGACCGTTTGACTCGTGACTCAGAGTGTAATCATTATGGGATGCCAATTTATCCCTAGCAACCAAATACAGTAACCAAGCAACAGAGTAAACAAAGCCTTATATCTCCGCATCAGAACATCGTAGAGACACGTGGGTTGGACCGTTTGACTCGTGACTCGGAGTGTAATCATTATGAGATGCCATTTTTTTCCCTAGCAACCAAATACAGTACCCTAGCAACAGAGTAAACAAAGCCTTATATCTCCGCATCAGAACATCGCAGAGACACGGGGGTTGGACCGTTTGACTCGTGACTCGGAGTGTAATCATTATGGGATGCCAATTTTTTCCCTAGCAACCAAATACAGTACCCTAGCAACAGAGTAAACAAAGCCTTATATCTCCGCATCAGAACATCGTAGAGACACGGGGGTTGGACCGTTTGACTCGTGACTCAGAGTGTAATCATTATGGGATGCCAATTTTTCCCCTAGCAACCAAATACAGTACCCTAGCAACAGAGTAAACAAAGCCTTATATCTCCGCATCAGAACATCGTAGAGACACGGGGGTTGGACCGTTTGACTCGTGACTCAGAGTGTAGATGTCACAAGGTGACGATTTTTCTAAGGGCGGAACCAAAGTTAGGGAAGTTTTGGTTCCGCCCGGAAGTTTTCCCCACCGGGCCACATATGAAGACGGACCTTTTTACTTCCTGGTTTCCAGGGCGACGCTGTCAGGGCTTTACGAGCCACAGGTGTGAGGCATCGTTTAAGCGAAGTGTGATTGGAGGCTGGGGAACAATGAAGCACTTAAATAGCTCTGTTGGAACACAGAGGGGGTGCGATTCACACGAGCGCGATGGACACGAGAGGCGAGTGACACGGGGAAGCTCCTTTGCCAAAGGCAGACAAAGACACGCACCTTTTGAAGAGCCCGAAGCTCTGTTGATCCGGCGATCGCTGAAGCGGGCGGAAAGAGGACAGAGTCACAGAGGGTGAAAGGAAGGCAAGTCGTGGATCTTTTAAAAAGGAGCAACTCGAAATCGCTGATGTTATCTGCTGTTGTATTGATCGATGTAAATGAGGATATCGAAGACCTTATAGGTGAAGTACTAGACGGACACTGACATTGGATGAGAGAAACGAAAGAAGAGGAAAAACTTACCGTTGTGAGTATACATCTGTGGAAAAGTGGTGTTGGTGGCTGGAAAGCGCCCTGTCTAGGTACCTGGAGTTATTATAGCGTGAAGTCAACCTAGGACGAAAGGAAGACAGAGATTGTGAGTAACCAAATCCCTTGAAGTAGGCGTTTGTACATATTTGACCTATACATCGTTTGAGTGTTTTTAAGAGAGATTGAGTGGCCCTACCCCTGTACCAGCGTGGTGGGTGAGCCGAAGGTCTCGTGTGAAAGTAGCTACAGTGATGACAACAAACAAACACTAGGCCGTCTACCATCTCCCTATTCTCGCCCAGAGCGAAGTGGAAGAGGACGGGTGTCTATTGTGTGCACTGAGCGTGGTGGGTGAGTCATTGGAAATTTTCACTCGAAGTGGTGCTGTGTCTTGTTTGACGTAACCCCGCCTTCAGTCACTCGTCCCGGGACGACGAAGAGGAAAGAACGGCGCTAGAGAATACCTGTACAATAATGCTGTAGTGTGTTTTCAGTTTCACAGAATTACAGAGTGGCGGCGAAGAACTGTGCGAGTGGCAGCGTGTGTGAGTATTACACCTGCTATTGTTACCATACCTGTGGCCTTTTCCTCATCACAGAGTAGAGGCGAAAGAGATCCGCTGGCCCGAGGTCTCGACGAAAGGGCGCCCCGGTCCAGTTTTCGATTGACCAACGGGTCTCGAGGAAAGGGTAGCGCTCGACCCGGTGTGCCGGCGTAGATTTCTCGCCCCTCTGTCATTCAACGAGTTCGCCGAGAGGGTCTTGGCCCCCGGCGTCCCATTACAAATCATTGACAAATCGACGCATTGCAGAACCAGCCAGCGTAAGCCCGCCACCCTGTAAGTTTCCATATAACCTGTTATGTCTGCTGATTGACAGGAAAGTGAGTGAGTCGTGAGAGCTGTGGAGAGAAAGAGAGCCAGCGTGAACACTGAGATATTGAACTGTAATGAGAGCCATACCTACCTAGAAGCTGTAACCAGCGCAGAGGTGAGCGAACGCCTTGAGATCGATTACTGTGTCCCTGTAACCCAGCAGCCGTCTGTGGAGAGAAAGAGAGCCAGCGTGAACCCTGAGATATTGAGCTGTGGAGAGAGCCATACCTACCTAGAAGCTGTAACCAGCGCAGAGGTGAGCGAAAGCCTTGCGAACGATTCACTGTGTCCCTGTATCCCAGCAGTCGTCTGTGGAGAGAAAGAGAGCCAACGTGAACACTGAGATATTAAGCTGTGGAGAGAGCCATACCTACCCAGAAGCTGTAGCCAGCAGAGAGTCGTCTGTGGAGAGAGGGAGAGCCCACGTGCACGCTAAGGAAATGAACTGTGTGAAAATCCAGTTGGTGGTGAAGGAGGAGAGCCTAGAGTGGCCGTTATTTTAAGTTCCCCTTTCCCCTTCCCTATTTAATATTTTTAAGTAAATTAAATAAAGTATATTTTAATTTTATGCTTACCTTGTGTGTCTGGTCATTGGGGTGGCTTTGGGAATCTCCTCGAGGTGGAGAAAGGGGCGTGACCTTATTTACACCTGGGTCCACCCCTACCTGTGACATAATCATTATGGGATGCCAATTTTTTCCCTAGCAACCAAATACAGTACCCTAGCAACAGAGTAAACAAAGCCTTATATCTCCGCATCAGAACATCGTAGAGACACGGGGGTTGGACCGTTTGACTCGTGACTCAGAGTGTAATCATTATGGGATGCCAATTTTTTCCCTAGCAACCAAATACAGTATCCTAGCAACAGAGTAAACAAAGCCTTATATCTCCGCATCAGAACATCGTAGAGACACGGGGGTTGGACCGTTTGATTCGTGACTCAGAGTGTAATCACTATGGGATGCCAATTTTTTCCCTAGCAACCAAATACAGTAACCTAGCAACAGAGTTAACAAAGGCTTATATCTCCGTATCAGAACATTGTAGAGACATGAGGTTTGGACCGTTTGACTCATGACCCGGAGTGTAATCACTATTGGAAGTCAAATTTTTCCCTAGCAACCAAATACAGTACCCTAGCAACCGAATAAACAAAGCCTTATATCTCCGCATCAGAACATCGTAGAGAGACGGGGTTTGGATCGTTTTACTCGTGACTCAGAGTGTAATCATTATGGGATGCCAATTTTTTCCCTAGCAACCAAATACAGTACCCTAGCAACAGAGTAAACAAAGCCTTATATCTCCGCATCAGAACATCGTAGAGACACGGGGGTTGAACCGTTTGACTCGTGACTCAGAGTGTAATCATTATGGGATGCCAATTTTTTCCCTAGCAACCAAATACAGTATCCTAGCAACAGAGTAAACAAAGCCTTATATCTCCGCATCAGAACATCGTAGAGACACGGGGGTTGGACCGTTTGATTCGTGACTCAGAGTGTAATCACTATGGGATGCCAATTTTTTCCCTAGCAACCAAATACAGTAACCTAGCAACAGAGTTAACAAAGGCTTATATCTCCGTATCAGAACATTGTAGAGACATGAGGTTTGGACCGTTTGACTCATGACCTGGAGTGTAATCACTATTGGAAGTCAAATTTTTCCCTAGCAACCAAATACAGTACCCTAGCAACCGAATAAACAAAGCCTTATATCTCCGCATCAGAACATCGTAGAGAGACGGGGTTTGGATCGTTTTACTCGTGACTGGAAGTATGATCATATACTGTCCCCAGAAATTTGCCACGGCAAGCACCACTCACATTTTCATCAGGAAATGTACCTATCTAGTTAGTGGTGCTTGCATTTATGCAAGGCATCACTATTACTATTGCTCATACTTATTATTAGTGGTGCTTGCATTTATGCAAGGCATCACTATTATTATTGCTCATACTTATTATTAGTGGTGCTTGCATTTATGCAAGGCATCACTATTATTATTGCTCATACTTATTATTAGTGGTGCTTGCATTTATGCAAGGCATCACTATTATTATTGCTCATACTTATTAGTGGTGCTTGCATTTATGCAAGGCATCACTATTACTATTGCTCATACTTATTATTATTCTTCTTTTTCTGGACACTTTTTCGGCGCGTAACTCGTCCCGCACGGTTTCACGTAGTCCCATGAAAGAGGGCTCAAATCGACCGGATTATTGAGGAGAGGTGTGCTATGACTTTTATAAGTGATCGGGTACACGATTTCTGAAAGGGGGGCGAAAAACCACCCGAAAAATCCCATTGACTTAACATTGGGCCCAACTTTGACGAGTCATAGCTCCGCTCGAGGATTTTGTAGAAACATGTGGGTTACAACATTTGAAGAGGGTGGTAGACTCTGTAAGAACATACATCACAATGGGGTGTAAGTTGTACCCCTGGGGTGTAAGAGGTGCCCAAAAATGCCCAATGAAAAGTCAATGGGGCAAAATCCCATAGACTAACATTGCGGAAAACTTTGTCAGGTCATAGGTCCGAGCGAGGATTTCGTAGAAACATGTGGGTTACTAAATTTTAAGAGGGTGGTAGGCTATGTAAGAACATACATGACATTGGGGTGTAAGTTGTACCCCTGGGGTGTAAGAGGCACCCGAAAATTCCCATTGACTTATAATGGGGCAGGAAACATGCCCATATAAGGGAATAAAACAGTTCCAGATGGGATATCTTTGTATTACAGTGTCGTAGAGAAAAGTGGGTGGGCTCATTTTACTCGGGCATCCAATCAGTCTCTCAAGATCATCCCAGAGCTATTAAGCCACGCCCCTAGCAACAATTTTGGGCACCCTAGCAACATCTCCCATAGACTGCCATTATAAAATGCCCAGATGGATATCTTTGCACCACAGTGTCATAGAGACATGGGGGTGGGCTCATTTTACTCAGGCATCCAACCAGTCTCTCAGGATCCTTACATAGGTATTAAGCCACGCCCCTAGCAACCACTTTTGAGCACCCTAGCAACATAAAATTCAAACAGTTATATCTCGGCATCAGAACATCGTAGAGACACGGGGGTTGGACCGTTTGACTCGTGACTCAGAGTGTAATCATTATGGGATGCCAATTTTTTCCCTAGCAACCAAATACAGTACCCTAGCAACAGAGTAAACAAAGCCTTATATCTCCGCATCAGAACATCGTAGAGACACGGGGGTTGGACCGTTTGACTCGTGACTAGGAGTGTAATCATTATGGGATGCCAACTTTTCCCTAGCAACCAAATACAGTACCCTAGCAACAGAGTAAACAAAGCCTTATATCTCCGCATCAGAACATCGTAGAGACACGGGGGTTGGACCGTTTGACTCGTGACTCAGAGTGTAATCATTATGGGATGCCAATTTATCCCTAGCAACCAAATACAGTAACCAAGCAACAGAGTAAACAAAGCCTTATATCTCTGCATCAGAACATCGTAGAGACACGTGGGTTGGACCGTTTGACTCGTGACTCGGAGTGTAATCATTATGAGATGCCATTTTTTTCCTCAGCAACCAAATACAGTACCCTAGCAACAGAGTAAACAAAGCCTTATATCTCCGCATCAGAACATCGCAGAGACACGGGGGTTGGACCGTTTGACTCGTGACTCGGAGTGTAATCATTATGGGATGCCAATTTTTTCCCTAGCAACCAAATACAGTACCCTAGCAACAGAGTAAACAAAGCCTTATATCTCCGCATCAGAACATCGTAGAGACACGGGGGTTGGACCGTTTGACTCGTGACTCAGAGTGTAATCATTATGGGATGCCAATTTTTCCCCTAGCAACCAAATACAGTACCCTAGCAACAGAGTAAACAAAGCCTTATATCTCCGCATCAGAACATCGTAGAGACACGGGGGTTGGACCGTTTGACTCGTGACTCAGAGTGTAGATGTCACAAGGTGACGATTTTTCTAAGGGCGGAACCAAAGTTAGGGAAGTTTTGGTTCCGCCCGGAAGTTTTCCCCACCGGGCCCCATATGAAGACGGACCTTTTTACTTCCTGGTTTCCAGGGCGACGCTGTCAGGGCTTTACGAGCCACAGGTGTGAGGCATCGTTTAAGCGAAGTGTGATTGGAGGCTGGGGAACAATGAAGCACTTAAATAGCTCTGTTGGAACACAGAGGGGGTGCGATTCACACGAGCGCGATGGACACGAGAGGCGAGTGACACGGGGAAGCTCCTTTGCCAAAGGCAGACAAAGACACGCACCTTTTGAAGAGCCCGAAGCTCTGTTGATCCGGCGATCGCTGAAGCGGGCGGAAAGAGGACAGAGTCACAGAGGGTGAAAGGAAGGCAAGTCGTGGATCTTTTAAAAAGGAGCAACTCGAAATCGCTGATGTTATCTGCTGTTGTATTGATCGATGTAAATGAGGATATCGAAGACCTTATAGGTGAAGTACTAGACGGACACTGACATTGGATGAGAGAAACGAAAGAAGAGGAAAAACTTACCGTTGTGAGTATACATCTGTGGAAAAGTGGTGTTGGTGGCTGGAAAGCGCCCTGTCTAGGTACCTGGAGTTATTATAGCGTGAAGTCAACCTAGGACGAAAGGAAGACAGAGATTGTGAGTAACCAAATCCCTTGAAGTAGGCGTTTGTACATATTTGACCTATACATCGTTTGAGTGTTTTTAAGAGAGATTGAGTGGCCCTACCCCTGTACCAGCGTGGTGGGTGAGCCGAAGGTCTCGTGTGAAAGTAGCTACAGTGATGACAACAAACAAACACTAGGCCGTCTACCATCTCCCTATTCTCGCCCAGAGCGAAGTGGAAGAGGACGGGTGTCTATTGTGTGCACTGAGCGTGGTGGGTGAGTCATTGGAAATTTTCACTCGAAGTGGTGCTGTGTCTTGTTTGACGTAACCCCGCCTTCAGTCACTCGTCCCGGGACGACGAAGAGGAAAGAACGGCGCTAGAGAATACCTGTACAATAATGCTGTAGTGTGTTTTCAGTTTCACAGAATTACAGAGTGGCGGCGAAGAACTGTGCGAGTGGCAGCGTGTGTGAGTATTACACCTGCTATTGTTACCATACCTGTGGCCTTTTC
Source organism: Paramisgurnus dabryanus (assembly GCF_030506205.2). Taxonomy (NCBI): domain Eukaryota; kingdom Metazoa; phylum Chordata; class Actinopteri; order Cypriniformes; family Cobitidae; genus Paramisgurnus; species Paramisgurnus dabryanus. The sequence goes on from NC_133340.1 coordinate 10,502,928, forward strand.
CTCATCACAGAGTAGAGGCGAAAGAGATCCGCTGGCCCGAGGTCTCGACGAAAGGGCGCCCCGGTCCAGTTTTCGATTGACCAACGGGTCTCGAGGAAAGGGTAGCGCTCGACCCGGTGTGCCGGCGTAGATTTCTCGCCCCTCTGTCATTCAACGAGTTCGCCGAGAGGGTCTTGGCCCCCGGCGTCCCATTACAAATCATTGCCAAATCGACGCATTGCAGAACCAGCCAGCGTAAGCCCGCCACCCTGTAAGTTTCCATATAACCTGTTATGTCTGCTGATTGACAGGAAAGTGAGTGAGTCGTGAGAGCTGTGGAGAGAAAGAGAGCCAGCGTGAACACTGAGATATTGAACTGTGGAGAGAGCCATACCTACCTAGAAGCTGTAACCAGCGCAGAGGTGAGCGAACGCCTTGAGATCGATTACTGTGTCCCTGTAACCCAGCAGCCGTCTGTGGAGAGAAAGAGAGCCAGCGTGAACCCTGAGATATTGAGCTGTGGAGAGAGCCATACCTACCTAGAAGCTGTAACCAGCGCAGAGGTGAGCGAAAGCCTTGCGAACGATTCACTGTGTCCCTGTATCCCAGCAGTCGTCTGTGGAGAGAAAGAGAGCCAACGTGAACACTGAGATATTAAGCTGTGGAGAGAGCCATACCTACCCAGAAGCTGTAGCCAGCAGAGAGTCGTCTGTGGAGAGAGGGAGAGCCCACGTGCACGCTAAGGAAATGAACTGTGTGAAAATCCAGTTGGTGGTGAAGGAGGAGAGCCTAGAGTGGCCGTTATTTTAAGTTCCCCTTTCCCCTTCCCTATTTAATATTTTTAAGTAAATTAAATAAAGTATATTTTAATTTTATGCTTACCTTGTGTGTCTGGTCATTGGGGTGGCTTTGGGAATCTCCTCGAGGTGGAGAAAGGGGCGTGACCTTATTTACACCTGGGTCCACCCCTACCTGTGACATAATCATTATGGGATGCCAATTTTTTCCCTAGCAACCAAATACAGTACCCTAGCAACAGAGTAAACAAAGCCTTATATCTCCGCATCAGAACATCGTAGAGACACGGGGGTTGGACCGTTTGACTCGTGACTCAGAGTGTAATCATTATGGGATGCCAATTTTTTCCCTAGCAACCAAATACAGTATCCTAGCAACAGAGTAAACAAAGCCTTATATCTCCGCATCAGAACATCGTAGAGACACGGGGGTTGGACCGTTTGATTCGTGACTCAGAGTGTAATCACTATGGGATGCCAATTTTTTCCCTAGCAACCAAATACAGTAACCTAGCAACAGAGTTAACAAAGGCTTATATCTCCGTATCAGAACATTGTAGAGACATGAGGTTTGGACCGTTTGACTCATGACCCGGAGTGTAATCACTATTGGAAGTCAAATTTTTCCCTAGCAACCAAATACAGTACCCTAGCAACCGAATAAACAAAGCCTTATATCTCCGCATCAGAACATCGTAGAGAGACGGGGTTTGGATCGTTTTACTCGTGACTCAGAGTGTAATCATTATGGGATGCCAATTTTTTCCCTAGCAACCAAATACAGTACCCTAGCAACAGAGTAAACAAAGCCTTATATCTCCGCATCAGAACATCGTAGAGACACGGGGGTTGAACCGTTTGACTCGTGACTCAGAGTGTAATCATTATGGGATGCCAATTTTTTCCCTAGCAACCAAATACAGTATCCTAGCAACAGAGTAAACAAAGCCTTATATCTCCGCATCAGAACATCGTAGAGACACGGGGGTTGGACCGTTTGATTCGTGACTCAGAGTGTAATCACTATGGGATGCCAATTTTTTCCCTAGCAACCAAATACAGTAACCTAGCAACAGAGTTAACAAAGGCTTATATCTCCGTATCAGAACATTGTAGAGACATGAGGTTTGGACCGTTTGACTCATGACCCGGAGTGTAATCACTATTGGAAGTCAAATTTTTCCCTAGCAACCAAATACAGTACCCTAGCAACCGAATAAACAAAGCCTTATATCTCCGCATCAGAACATCGTAGAGAGACGGGGTTTGGATCGTTTTACTCGTGACTGGAAGTATGATCATATACTGTCCCCAGAAATTTGCCACGGCAAGCACCACTCACATTTTCATCAGGAAATGTACCTATCTAGTTATTATTATTAGTGGTGCTTGCATTTATGCAAGGCATCACTATTACTATCTTGCATACTTATTATTAGTGGTGCTTGCATTTATGCAAAGCATCACTATTACTATTCCTCAGGGATATTATTATATTTTATTCTTACATCTGCACGTTTTTTCGGCACCTAACTCGTCCCGCACGGTTTGTCGTAGACCCATGAAAGAGGGCTCAAATCGACCGGCTTATTGAGGAGAGGTGTGCTATGACTTTTATAAGCGATCGGGTGCAGGATTTCCGAAAGGGGGGGCGAAAAACCAACCAAAAAATCCCATTGACTTAACATTGCGCCCAACTTTGACGAGTCATAGCTCCGCTCGAGGATTTTGTAGAAACATGTGGGTTACAACATTTGAAGAGGGTGGTAGGCTCTGTAAGAACATGGATCACAATGGGGTGTAAGTTGTACCCCTGGGGTGTAAGAGGTGCCCAAAAGTGCCCCAATGAAAAGTCAATGGGGCAAGATCCCATAGACTTACCATTGCAAACATTTTGACGGGTCATAGGGCCGAGCCAGGATTTTTTATAGAAACATGTGGGTTACTAATTTTGAAGAGGGTGCTAGACTCTGTCAGGACGTCCCCCACAATGGGGTGTAAGGTTACCATAGCAACCATTTTGGGCACCCTAGCAACCTATACCATAGACTGCCATTATAAAATGCCCGGATGGATATCTTTGCACCACAGTGTCATAGAGACATGGGGGTGGGCTCATTTTACTCAGGCATCCAATCAGTCTCTCAGGATCCTTACAGACTTACTAAGCCACGCCCCTAGCAACCACTTTTGAGCACCCTAGCAACATAAAATACAAACAGTTATATCTCGGCATCAGAACATCGTAGAGACACGGGGGTTGGACCGTTTTACTTGTGACTAGGGGTGTAACAATTGGGCACATCATTGGCCACTCCCAAGCCACGCCCCTAGCAACCAAATTTGAGCACCCTAGCAACCGAATGAACAAAGCCTTATATCTCCGCATCAGAACATCGTAGAGACACGGGGTTTGGACCGTTTTACTTGTGACTCGGAGTGTAATCACTGGGCACATCATTGGCCACTCCCAAGCCACGCCCCTTGCAACCAAATACAGTACCCTAGCAACAGAGTAAACAAAGCCTTATATCTCCGCATCAGAACATCGTAGAGACACGGGGGTTGGACCGTTTTACTTGTGACTCGGAGTGTAATCACTGGGCACATAATTGGCCACTCCCAAGCCACGCCCCTAGCAACCAAATACAGTACCCTAGCAACAGAGTAAACAAAGCCTTATATCTCCGCATCAGAACATCGTAGAGACACGGGGGTTGGACCGTTTTACTTGTGACTCGGAGTGTAATCACTGGGCACATCATTGGCCACTCCCAAGCCACGCCCCTAGCAACCAAATACAGTACCCTAGCAACAGAGTAAACAAAGCCTTATATCTCCGCATCAGAACATCGTAGAGACACGGGGGTTGGACCGTTTTACTTGTGACTCGGAGTGTAATCACTGGGCACATAATTGGCCACTCCCAAGCCACGCCCCTAGCAACCAAATACAGTACCCTAGCAACAGAGTAAACAAAGCCTTATATCTCCGCATCAGAACATCGTAGAGACACGGGGGTTGGACCGTTTTACTTGTGACTCGGAGTGTAATCACTGGGCACATCATTGGCCACTCCCAAGCCACGCCCCTAGCAACCAAATACAGTACCCTAGCAACAGAGTAAACAAAGCCTTATATCTCCACATCAGAACATCGTAGAGACATGGGGGTAGAACCGTTTGACTCGTGACTCGGAGGGTAATCACTAGTGGATGCCATTTTTTCCCCTAGCAACCAAATACAGTACCCTAGCAACAGAGTAAACAAAGCCTTATATCTCTGCTTCAGAACATCGTAAAGACACGGGGGTTGGACCATTTTACTTTTGGCTTGGAGTATAATCATAAATTGTCCCCTGAAATTTGCCACGGCAAGCACCACTCACATTTTCTTCAGGAAATGTACCTATCTAGTTATAATTATTATTCTTATGTCTGCACGTTTTTTCGGCACCTAACTCGTCCCACACGGTTTGTCGTAGACCCATGAAAGAGGGCTCAAATCGACCGGCTTATTGAGGAGAGGTGTGCTATGACTTTTATAAGCGATCGGGTGCAGGATTTCCGAAAGGGGGGCGAAAAACCACCCAAAAAATCCCATTGACTTAACATTGCGCCCAACTTTGACGAGTCATAGCTCCGCTCGAGGATTTTGTAGAAACATGTGGGTTACAACATTTGAAGAGGGTGGTAGGCTCTGTAAGAACATGGATCACAATGGGGTGTAAGTTGTACCCCTGGGGTGTAAGAGGTGCCCAAAAGTGCCCCAATGAAAAGTCAATGGGGCAAAATCCCATAGACTTACCATTGCAAAAATTTTGACGGGTCATAGGTCCGAGCCAGGATTTCATAGAAACATGTGGGTTACTAAATTTGAAGAGGGTGCTAGACTCTGTCAGGACGTCCCCCACAATGGGGTGTAAGGTTACCATAGCAACCATTTTGGGCACCCTAGCAACCTATACCATAGACTGCCATTATAAAATGCCCGGATGGATATCTTTGCACCACAGTGTCATAGAGACATGGGGGTGGGCTCATTTTACTCAGGCATCCAATCAGTCTCTCAGGATCCTTACAGACTTACTAAGCCACGCCCCTAGCAACCACTTTTGAGCACCCTAGCAACATAAAATACAAACAGTTATATCTCGGCATCAGAACATCGTAGAGACACGGGGGTTGGACCGTTTTACTTGTGACTAGGGGTGTAACAATTGGGCACATCATTGGCCACTCCCAAGCCACGCCCCTAGCAACCAAATTTGAGCACCCTAGCAACCGAATAAACAAAGCCTTATATCTCCGCATCAGAACATCGTAGAGACACGGGGTTTGGACCGTTTTACTTGTGACTCGGAGTGTAATCACTGGGCACATCATTGGCCACTCCCAAGCCACGCCCCTAGCAACCAAATACAGTACCCTAGCAACAGAGTAAACAAAGCCTTATATCTCCGCATCAGAACTTTGTAGAGACACGGGGGTTGGACCGTTTTACTTGTGACTCGGAGTGTAATCACTGGGCACATCATTGGCCACTCCCAAGCCACGCCCCTAGCAACCAAATACAGTACCCTAGCAACAGAGTAAACAAAGCCTTATATCTCCACATCAGAACATCGTAGAGACATGGGGGTTGGACCGTTTGACTCATGACTCGGAGGGTAATCACTAGTGGATGCCATTTTTTCCCCTAGCAACCAAATACAGTACCCTAGCAACAGAGTAAACAAAGCCTTATATCTCCGCATCAGAACATCGTAGAGACATGGGGTTTGGACCGTTTGACTCGTGACTCGGAGCGTAATCACTAGTGGATGCCATTTTTTTCCCTAGCAACCAAATACAGTACCCTAGCAACAGAGTAAACAAAGCCTTATATCTCCGCATCAGAACATCGTAGAGACACGGGGGTTGGACCGTTTGACTCATGACTCGGAGGGTAATCACTAGTGGATGCAATTTTTTTCCCTAGCAACCAAATACAGTACCCTAGCAACAGAGTAAACAAAGCCTTATATCTCCGCATCAGAACATCGTAGAGACACGGGGGTTGGACCGTTTGACTCGTGACTCGGAGGGTAATCACTAGTGGATGCCATTTTTTTCCCTAGCAACCAAATACAGTACCCTAGCAACAGAGTAAACAAAGCCTTATATCTCCGCATCAGAACATCGTAGAGACACAGGGTTTGGACCGTTTGACTCGTGACTCGGAGGGTAATCACTAGTGGATGCCATTTTTTCCCCTAGCAACCAAATACAGTACCCTAGCAACAGAGTAAACAAAGCCTTATACCTCCGCATCAGAACATTGTAGAGACACGGGGGTTGGATCGTTTGACTCGTGACTCGGAGGGTAATCACTAGTGGATGCCATTTTTTTCCTTAGCAACCAAATACAGTACCCTAGCAACAGAGTAAACAAAGCCTTATATCTCCGCATCAGAACATCGTAGAGACACGGGGGTTGGACCGTTTGACTCATGACTCGGAGGGTAATCACTAGTGGATGCCATTTTTTCCCTAGCAACCAAATACAGTACCCTAGCAACAGAGTAAACAAACCCTTATATCTCCGCATCAGAACATCGTAGAGACACGGGGTTTGGACCGTTTGACTCGTGACTCGGAGTGTAATCACTAGTGGATGCCAATTTTCTCCCTAGCAACCAAATACATTACCCTAGCAACAGAGTAAACAAAGCCTTTTATCTCCACATCAGAACATCGTAGAGACACGGGGGTTGGACCATTTTACTTTTGGCTTGGAGTATAATAATAAATTGTCCCCCGAAACTTGCCACGGCAAGCACCACTCACATTTTCTTCAGGAAATGTACCTATCTAGTTATTATTATTCTTTTTCTGGACACTTTTTCGGCGCGTAACTCGTCCCGCACGGTTTAACATAGTCCCATGAAAGAGGGCTCAAATCGACCGGATTATTGAGGAGAGGTGTGCTATGACTTTTATAGGCGATCGGGTGCAGGATTTCTGAAAGGGGGGCGACAAACCACCCGAAAAATCCCATTGACTTAACATTGCGCCCAACTTTGACGAGTCATAGCTCCGCTCGAGGATTTTGTAGAAACATGTGGGTTGCAACATTTGAAGAGGGTGGTAGACTCTGTAAGAACATACATAACATTGGGGTGTAAGTTGTACCCCTGGGGTGTAAGAGGCACCCGAAAATTCCCATTGACTTAAAATGGGGCAGGAAACATGCCCATATAAGGGAATAAAACAGTTCCACAAGGAATATCTTTGCTTTACAGTGTCGTAGAGATAAGTGGGTGGGCTCATTTTACTCGGGCATCCAATCAGTCTCTCAGGATCATCCCAGAGCTATTAAGCCACGCCCCTAGCAACCACTTTTTAGCACCCTAGCAACATCTCCCATAGACTGCCATTATAAAATGCCCAGATGGATATCTTTGCACCACAGTGTCATAGAGACATGGGGGTGGGCTCATTTTACTCAGGCATCCAATCAGTCTCTCAGGATCCTTCTTGAGATATGAAACCACGCCCCTAGCAACCACTTTTTAGCACCCTAGCAACATAAAATTCAAACAGTTATATCTCGGAATCAGAACATCGTAGAGACACGGGGGTTGGACCGTATTACTTGTGACTCGGAGTGTAATCATTGGCCAAATCATTGGCCACTCCCAAGCCACGCCCCTAGCAACCAAATTTGAGTACCCTAGCAACGGAATAAACAAAGCCTTATATCTCTGCATCAGAACATCGTAGAGACACGGGGTTTGGACCGTTTTACTCGTGAGTCGAAGGGTAATCACTAGTTAATGCCAAGAGGTGTTAAGCCACGCCCCTAGCAACCAAATATGAACACCCTAGCAACGGAATAAACAAAGCCTTATATCTTCGCATCAGAACATCGTAGAGACACAGGGTTGGACCGTTTTACTCGTGACTCGAAGGGTAATCACTAGTGGATGCCAAGAGGTGTTAAGCCACGCCCCTAGCAACCAAATATGAACACCTAGCAACGGAATAAACAAAGTCTTATATCTCCACATCAGAACATCGTAGAGACACGGGGGTTGGACCGTTTGACTCGTGAATCGAAGTGTATTCACTAGTGGATGCCAAGAGGTGTTAAGCCACGCCCCTAGCAACCAAATATGAACACCCTAGCAACGGAATAAACAAAGCCTTATATCTCTGCATCAGAACATCGTAGAGACACGGGGGTTGGACCGTTTTACTTGTGACTCGAAGGGTAATCACTAGTGGAAGCCAAGAGGTGTTAAGCCACGCCCCTAGCAACCAAATATGAACACCTAGCAACGGAATAAACAAAGCCTTATATCTCCACATCAGAACATCGTAGAGACCCGGGGGTTGGACCGTTTGACTCGTGACTCGAAGTGTAATCACTAGTGGATGCCATTTTTTTCCCTTGCAACCAAATACAGTACCCTAGCAACCGAATAAACAAAGCCTAATATCTCCACATCAGAACATCGTAGAGACACGGGGGTTGGACCGTTTTACTCGTGACTCGAAGGGTAATCACTTGTTAATGCCAAGAGGTGTTAAGCCACGCCCCTAGCAACCAAATATGAACACCCTAGCAACGGAATAAACAAAGCCTTATATCTTTGCATCAGAACATCGTAGAGACACGGGGGTTGGACCGTTTTACTCGTGACTTGAAGGGTAATCACTTATGGATGCCAAGAGGTGTTAAGCCACGCCCCTAGCAACCAAATATGAACACCCTAGCAACGGAATAAACAAAGCCTTATATCTCTGCATCAGAACATCGTAGAGACACAGGGGTTGGACCTTTTGACTTGTGACTCGAAGTGTAATCACTAGTGGATGCCATTTTTCCCCTAGCAACCAAATACAGTACCCTAGCAACAGAATAAACAAAGCCTAATATCTCCACATCAGAACATCGTAGAGACACGGGGGTTGGACCGTTTGACTCGTGACTCGAAGTGTAATCACTAGTGGATGCCAATTTTTTCCCTAGCAACCAAATACAGTACCCTAGCAACCAAATAAACAAAGCCTTATATCTCTGCATCAGAACATCGTAGAGACACGGGGGTTGGACCATTTTACTTTTGGCTTGGAGTATAATCATAAATTGTCCCCGAAACTTGCCACGGCAAGCACCACTCACATTTTCTTCAGGAAATGTACCTATCTAGTTATTATGTTGGCTTGACTAAGCCAACATACTGTTCTTCGATCTAAGCTTATTATTATTATTATTATTCTTCTTCTGTTCATACTTTTTACCAATTGTAACTCCTCCTAGAGCTTTCAAGCTACACCCACAAAACTTTACAAAACTTTTAAGACTGGTCCGTAGATGGGTGCTATGACTTTTCTAACTGATGGGACCTACCGAATTCCTAAACGGGGCGCTCAAACACCCCAAATTTTCCATTGACTTAACATTGCGACAAACTTTGACGGGTCATAGCTGCAAGCGAGAAATTTGTAGAAACTTGTGGGTTACCACATTTGAAGAGGATGGCAGACTGTGTAAGAACATACATCACATTGGGGTGTAAGTTTCACCCCTGGGGCGTAAGGACCACCCAAATTTCCCCATTGACTTATAATGGGGGAGGGAACATGCCCATATAAGGGAATAAAAGCGTCCCAGATGGAATATCTTCACTTTAGAGTGTCGTAGAGACATGGGGGTGGGCTCAATTTAGTCAGGCATCCAATCAGTCTCTCAGGATCGCCCCATAGCTATTAAGCCACGCCCCTAGCAACCATTTTTGGGCACCCTAGCAACATATCCCATAGACTGCCATTATAAAATGCCCAGATGGATATCTTTGCAGCACAGTGTCACAGAGACATGGGGGTGGGCTCATTTTACTCAGGCATCCAATCAGTCTCGGAGGATTCTTATTGAGGTATTAAGCCACGCCCCTAGCAACCAAATATGAGCACCCTAGCAACATAATAAACAAAGCCTTATATCTCTGGATCCGAACATCATAGAGACATGGGGGTTGGGTCTTTTGGTCATGTTAGCCTTATGCTAGCTCCATGCTAAGTCATACTAGCTTCATGCTAGTTTCGTGCTAGCTTTATGCTAATTTCATAATAAATCTTGCTAACTTCATGCTAATCATGTTAGCATCATGCTAGCTTCATACTAATTCATGTTAGCATCATGCTAACTTCATGTTAATTCATGTTAGCTTCGTGCTAGCTTAATGCTAATTCATGTTAGCTTCGTGCTAGCTTTATGCTAATTCATGTTAGCATCGTGCTAGCTTCATGCTAATTCATGTTAGCATCGTGCTAGCTTCATGCTAATTCATGTTAGCACCGTGCTAGCTTCATGCTAATTCATGTTAGCACCGTGCTAGCTTCATGCTAATTCATGTTAGCATCGTGCTAACTTCATGCTAATTCATGTTAGCATCGTGCTAGCTTCATGCTAATTCATGTTAGCATCGTGCTAGCTTCATGCTAATTCATGTTAGCATCGTGCTAGCTTCATGCTAATTCATGTTAGCATCGTGTTAGCTTCATGCTAATTCATGTTAGCATCGTGCTAGCTTCATGCTAATTCATGTTAGCATCGTCCTAGCTTCATGCTAATTCATGTTAACATTGTGCTAGCTTCATGCTAATTCATGTTAGCATCGTGCTAGCTTCATGCTAATTCATGTTAGCGTCGTGCTAGCTTCATGCTAATTCATGTTAGCATTGTGCTAGCTTCATGCTAATTCATGTTAGCGTCGTGCTAGCTTCATGCTAATTCATGTTAGCATCATGCTAGCTTCATGCTAATTCATGTTAGCATCATGCTAGCTTCATGCTAATCATGCTAGCATCATGCTAGCTTCATGCTAATCATACTAGCATCATGCTAGCTTCATGCTAATTCATGTTAGCATCATGCTAGCTTCATGTTAATTCATGTTAGCATCATGCTAGCTTCATGCTAATTCATGTTAGCATCATGCTAGCTTCATGCTAATTCATGTTAGCATCATGCTAGCTTCATGCTAATTCATGTTAGCATCATGCTAGCTTCATGCTAATTCATGTTAGCATCGTGCTAGCTTCATGCTAATTCATGTAAGCATCATGCTAGCTTCATGCTAATTCATGTTAACATCATGCTAGCTTCATGCTAATTCATGCTAGCTTCATGCTAATTCATATTAGCACAATGCTAATTCATGTTAGCATCATGCCAGCTTCATGCTAATTCATGTTAGCATCATGCTAGCTTCATGCTAATTTATGTTAGCATCATGCTAGCTTCATGCTAATTCATGTTAGCATCATGCTAGCTTCATGCTAATTCATGTTAGCATCATATTAGCTTCATGCTAATTCATGTTAGCATCATGTTAGCTTCATGCTAATTCATGTTAGCATCATGCTAGCTTCATGCTAATTCATGTTAGCATCATGGTAGCTTCATGCTAATTCATGTAAGCATCATGCTAGCTTCATGCTATTTCATGTTAGCACAATGCTAATTCATGTTAGCATCATGCTAACTTCATGCTAATTCATGTTAGCATCATGCTAGCTTCATGCTAATTCATGTTAGCATCATGCTAGCTTCATGATAATTCATGTTAGCATCATGCTAGCTTCATGCTAATTCATGTTAGCATCATGCTAGCTTCATGCTAATTCATGTTAGCATCATGCTAGCTTCATGCTAATTCATGTTAGCATCATGTTAGCTTCATGCTAATTCATGTTAGCATCATGCTAACTTAGTGCTAAACATGCTAACATGGTAACTTTTGGTATCATGTTTACGGAAAGTTATAATACTAAACTAAACTTGTTTTAAATTTCTCTCAATCTGTTTTAAACGTTCAGGCTAGGCTTTGTCAAGCCAACATAAAGTTTGTCTTCAAACTTTTCTATCTAGTTAGTGGTGCTTGCATTTATGCAAAGCATCACTATTACTATTCCTCAAAGATATTATTATTAGTGGTGCTTGCATTTATGCAAAGCATCACTATTACTATTCCTCAAAGATATTATTATTATTCTTCTTTTTCTGGACACTTTTTCGGCGCGTAACTCGTCCCGCACGCTTTGTCGTAGACCCATAAATTAGGGCTCAAATCGACCGGATTATTGAGGAGAGGTGTGCTATGACTTTTATAAGCGATCGGGTGCATGATTTCCGAAAGGGGCGCGAAAAACCTCCCGAAAACGTCCCATTGACTTTACATTGCGCCCAACTTTGACGAGTCATAGCTCCGCTCGAGGATTTTGTAGAAACATGTGGGTTACAACATTTGAAGAGGGTGGTAGGCTCTGTAAGAACATGGATCACAATGGGGTGTAAGTTGTACCCCTGGGGTGTAAGAGGTGCCCAAAAGTGCCCCAATGAAAAGTCAATGGGGCAAAATCCCATAGACTTACCATTGCAAAAATTTTGACGGGTCATAGGTCCGAGCCAGGATTTCATAGAAACATGTGGGTTACTAAATTTGAAGAGGGTGCTAGACTCTGTCAGGACGTCCCCCACAATGGGGTGTAAGGTTACCATAGCAACCATTTTGGGCACCCTAGCAACCTATACCATAGACTGCCATTATAAAATGCCCGGATGGATATCTTTGCACCACAGTGTCATAGAGACATGGGGGTGGGCTCATTTTACTCAGGCATCCAATCAGTCTCTCAGGATCCTTACAGACTTACTAAGCCACGCCCCTAGCAACCAAATTTGAGCACCCTAGCAACCGAATAAACAAAGCCTTATATCTCCGCATCAGAACATCGTAGAGACACGGGGTTTGGACCGTTTTACTTGTGACTCGGAGTGTAATCACTGGGCACATCATTGGCCACTCCCAAGCCACGCCCCTAGCAACCAAATACAGTACCCTAGCAACAGAGTAAACAAAGCCTTATATCTCCGCATCAGAACATCGTAGAGACACGGGGGTTGGACCGTTTTACTTGTGACTCGGAGTGTAATCACTGGGCACATAATTGGCCACTCCCAAGCCACGCCCCTAGCAACCAAATACAGTACCCTAGCAACAGAGTAAACAAAGCCTTATATCTCCGCATCAGAACATCGTAGAGACACGGGGGTTGGACCATTTTACTTGTGACTCGGAGTGTAATCACTGGGCACATCATTGGCCACTCCCAAGCCACGCCCCTAGCAACCAAATACAGTACCCTAGCAACAGAGTAAACAAAGCCTTATATCTCCACATCAGAACATCGTAGAGACATGGGGGTTGGACCGTTTGACTCATGACTCGGAGGGTAATCACTAGTGGATGCCATTTTTTTCCCTAGCAACCAAATACAGTACCCTAGCAACAGAGTAAACAAAGCCTTATATCTCCGCATCAGAACATCGTAGAGACATGGGGTTTGGACCGTTTGACTCGTGACTCGGAGGGTAATCACTAGTGGATGCCATTTTTTTCCCTAGCAACCAAATACAGTACCCTAGCAACAGAGTAAACAAAGCCTTATATCTCCGCATCAGAACATCGTAGAGACACGGGGGTTGGACCGTTTGACTCATGACTCGGAGGGTAATCACTAGTGGATGCAATTTTTTTCCCTAGCAACCAAATACAGTACCCTAGCAACAGAGTAAACAAAGCCTTATATCTCCGCATCAGAACATCGTAGAGACATGTGGGTTGAATTGTTTTACTTTTGGCTTGGAGTATAATCATATATTGTCCCCCGAAATTTGCCACGGCAAGCACCACTTCACATTTTCTTCAGGAAATGTACCTATCTAGTTATTATTATTAGTGGTGCTTGCATTTATGCAAAGCATCACTATTACTATCTTGCATACTTATTATTATTATTATTATTATTATTAGTGGTGCTTGCATTTATGCAAAGCATCACTATTACTATCTTGCATACTTATTATTAGTGGTGCTTGCATTTATGCAAGGCATCACTATTATTATTCCCCATACTTATTATTATTATTCTTCTTTTTCTGGACACTTTTTCGGCGCGTAACTCGTCCCGCACGGTTTAACGTAGTCCCATGAAAGAGGGCTCAAATCGACCGGATTATTGAGGAGAGGTGTGCTATGACTTTTATAAGCGATCGGGTGCAGGATTTCTGAAAGGGGGGCGAAAAACCACCCGAAAAATCCCATTGACTTAACATTGCGCCCAACTTTGACGAGTCATAGCTCCGCTCGAGTATTTTATAGAAACATGTGGGTTACAACATTTGAAGAGGGTGGTAGGCTCTCTAAGAACATACATCATAATGGGGTGTAAGTTGTACCCCTGGGGTGTAAGAGGTGCCCAAAAATGCCTAATGAAAAGTCAATGGGGCAAAATCCCATAGACTTAACATTGCAAAAATTTTGACGGGTCATAGGTACGAGTGAGGATTCCTTAGAAACATGTGGGTTACTAAATTTGAAGAGGGTGGTAGGCTCTGTAAGAACATAAATCACATTGGGGTGTAAGTTGTACCCCTGGGGTATAAGAGGCACCCGAAAATTCCCATTGACTTATAATGGGGCAGGAAACATGCCCATATAAGGGAATAAAACAGTTCCAGATGGGATATCTTTGGTTTACAGTGTAGTAGAGATAAGTGGGTGGGCTCATTTTACTCGGGCATCCAATCAGTCTCTCAGGATCATCCCAGAGCTATTAAGCCACGCCCCTAGCAACAATTTTGGGCACCCTAGCAACATCTCCCATAGACTGCCATTATAAAATGCCCAGATGGATATCTTTGCACCACAGTGTCAAAGAGACATAGGGGTGGGCTCATTTTACTCAGGCATCCAATCAGTCTCTCAGGATCCTTACATAGGTATTAAGCCACGCCCCTAGCAACCACTTTTGAGCACCCTAGCAACATAAAATTCAAACAGTTATATCTCAGCATCAGAACATCGTAGAGACACGGGGGTTGGACCGTTTGACTCGTGACTCAGAGTGTAATCATTATGGGATGCCATTTTTTTCCCTAGCAACCAAATACAGTACCCTAGCAACAGAGTAAACAAAGCCTTATATCTCCGCATCAGAACATCGTAGAGACACGGGGGCTGGACCGTTTGACTCGTGACTCAGAGTGTAATCATTATGGGATGCCATTTTTTTCCCTAGCAACCAAATACAGTACCCTAGCAACAGAGTAAACAAACCCTTATATCTCCGCATCAGAACATCGTAGAGACACGGGGGTTGGACCGTTTGACTCGTGACTCAGAGTGTAATCATTATGGGATCCCAATTTTTTCCCTAGCAACCAAATACAGTACCCTAGCAACAGAGTAAACAAAGCCTTATATCTCCGCATCAGAACATCGTAGAGACACGGGGGTTGGACCGTTTGACTCGTGACTCAGAGTGTAATCATTATGGGATGCCATTTTTTTCCCTAGCAACCAAATAGAGTACCCTAGCAACAGAGTAAACAAAGCCTTATATCTCCGCATCAGAACATCGTAGAGACACGGGGGTTGGACCGTTTGACTCGTGACTCTGAGTGTAATCACTATGGGATGCCAATTTTTTCCCTAGCAACCAAATACAGTACCCTAGCAACAGAGTGTTATATCTCCGCACCAGAACATCGTAGAGACACGGGGGTTGGACCGTTTGACTAGTGACTCGGCGTGTAATCATTATGGGATGCCAATTTTTTCCCTAGCAACCAAATACAGTACCCTAGCAACAGAGTAAACAAAGCCTTATATCTCCGCATCAGAACATCGTAGAGACACAGGGGTTGGACCGTTTGACTCGTGACTCGGAGTGTAATCATTATGGGATGCCAATTTTTTCCCTAGCAACCAAATAGAGTACCCTAGCAACAGAGTAAACAAAGCCTTATATCTCCTCATCAGAACATCGTAGGGACACGGGGGTTGGACCGTTTGACTCGTGACTCAGAGTGTAATCATTATGGGATGCCAATTTTTTCCATAGCAACCAAATACAGTACCCTAGCAACAGAGTAAACAAAGCCTTATATCTCCGGATCAGAACATCGTAGAGACACGGGGGTTGGTCCGTTTGACTCGTGACTCGGAGTGTAATCATTATGGGATGCCATTTTTTTCCCTAGCAACCAAAAACAGTACCCTAGCAACAGAGTAAACAAAGCCTTATATCTCCGCATCAGAACATCGTAGAGACACGGGGGTTGGACCGTTTGACTCGTGACTCGGAGTGTAATCATTATGGGATCCCAATTTTTTCCCTAGCAACCAAATACAGTACCCTAGCAACAGAGTAAACAAAGCCTTATATCTCCGCATCAGAACATCGTACAGACACGGGGGTTGGACCGTTTGACTCGTGACTCGGGGTGTAATCATTATGGGATTTCAATTTTTTCCCTAGCAACCAAATACAGTACCCTAGCAACAGAGTAAACAAAGCCTTATATCTCCGCATCAGAACATCGTAGAGACACGGGGGTTGGACCGTTTGACTCGTGACTCAGAGTGTAATCATTATGGGATCCCAATTTTTTCCCTAGCAACCAAATACAGTACCCTAGCAACAGAGTAAACAAAGCCTTATATCTCCGTATCAGAACATCGTAGAGACACGGGGGTTGGACCGTTTGACTCGTGACTCTGAGTGTAATCACTATGGGATGCCAATTTTTTCCCTAGCAACCAAATACAGTACCCTAGCAACAGAGTGTTATATCTCCGCACCAGAACATCATAGAGACACGGGGGTTGGACCGTTTGACTAGTGACTCGGCGTGTAATCATTATGGGATGCCAATTTTTTCCCTAGCAACCAAATACAGTACCCTAGCAACAGAGTAAACAAAGCCTTATATCTCCGCATCAGAACATCGTAGAGACACAGGGGTTGGACCGTTTGACTCGTAACTCGGAGTGTAATCATTATGGGATGCCAATTTTTTCCCTAGCAACCAAATAGAGTACCCTAGCAACAGAGTAAACAAAGCCTTATATCTCCTCATCAGAACATCGTAGGGACACGGGGGTTGGACCGTTTGACTCGCGATGCAGAGTGTAATCATTATGGGATGCCAATTTTTTCCATAGCAACCAAATACAGTACCCTAGCAACAGAGTAAACAAAGCCTTATATCTCCGGATCAGAACATCGTAGAGACACGGGGGTTGGTCCGTTTGACTCGTGACTCGGAGTGTAATCATTATGGGATGCCATTTTTTTTCCCTAGCAACCAAAAACAGTACCCTAGCAACAGAGTAAACAAAGCCTTATATCTCCGCATCAGAACATCGTAGAGACACGGGGGTTGGACCGTTTGACTCGTGACTCGGAGTGTAATCATTATGGGATCCCAATTTTTTCCCTAGCAACCAAATACAGTACCCTAGCAACAGAGTAAACAAAGCCTTATATCTCCGCATCAGAACATCGTACAGACACGGGGGTTGGACCGTTTGACTCGTGACTCAGAGTGTAATCATTATGGGATCCCAATTTTTTCCCTAGCAACCAAATACAGTACCCTAGCAACAGAGTAAACAAAGCCTTATATCTCCGTATCAGAACATCGTAGAGACACGGGGGTTGGACCGTTTGACTCGTGACTCTGAGTGTAATCACTATGGGATGCCAATTTTTTCCCTAGCAACCAAATACAGTACCCTAGCAACAGAGTGTTATATCTCCGCACCAGAACATCATAGAGACACGGGGGTTGGACCGTTTGACTAGTGACTCGGCGTGTAATCATTATGGGATGCCAATTTTTTCCCTAGCAACCAAATACAGTACCCTAGCAACAGAGTAAACAAAGCCTTATATCTCCGCATCAGAACATCGTAGAGACACGGGGGTTGGACCGTTTGACTCGTGACTCGGAGTGTAATCATTATGGGATCCCAATTTTTTCCCTAGCAACCAAATACAGTACCCTAGCAACAGAGTAAACAAAGCCTTATATCTCCGCATCAGAACATCGTACAGACACGGGGGTTGGACCGTTTGACTCGTGACTCGGGGTGTAATCATTATGGGATTTCAATTTTTTCCCTAGCAACCAAATACAGTACCCTAGCAACAGAGTAAACAAAGCCTTATATCTCCGCATCAGAACATCGTAGAGACACGGGGGTTGGACCGTTTGACTCGTGACTCAGAGTGTAATCATTATGGGATCCCAATTTTTTCCCTAGCAACCAAATACAGTACCCTAGCAACAGAGTAAACAAAGCCTTATATCTCCGTATCAGAACATCGTAGAGACACGGGGGTTGGACCGTTTGACTCGTGACTCTGAGTGTAATCACTATGGGATGCCAATTTTTTCCCTAGCAACCAAATACAGTACCCTAGCAACAGAGTGTTATATCTCCGCACCAGAACATCATAGAGACACGGGGGTTGGACCGTTTGACTAGTGACTCGGCGTGTAATCATTATGGGATGCCAATTTTTTCCCTAGCAACCAAATACAGTACCCTAGCAACAGAGTAAACAAAGCCTTATATCTCCACATCAGAACATCGTAGAGACACAGGGGTTGGACCGTTTGACTCGTAACTCGGAGTGTAATCATTATGGGATGCCAATTTTTTCCCTAGCAACCAAATAGAGTACCCTAGCAACAGAGTAAACAAAGCCTTATATCTCCTCATCAGAACATCGTAGGGACACGGGGGTTGGACCGTTTGACTCGCGATGCAGAGTGTAATCATTATGGGATGCCAATTTTTTCCATAGCAACCAAATACAGTACCCTAGCAACAGAGTAAACAAAGCCTTATATCTCCGGATCAGAACATCGTAGAGACACGGGGGTTGGTCCGTTTGACTCGTGACTCGGAGTGTAATCATTATGAGATGCCATTTTTTTTCCCTAGCAACCAAAAACAGTACCCTAGCAACAGAGTAAACAAAGCCTTATATCTCCGCATCAGAACATCGTAGAGACACGGGGGTTGGACCGTTTGACTCGTGACTCGGAGTGTAATCATTATGGGATCCCAATTTTTTCCCTAGCAACCAAATACAGTACCCTAGCAACAGAGTAAACAAAGCCTTATATCTCCGCATCAGAACATCGTACAGACACGGGGGTTGGACCGTTTGACTCGTGACTCGGGGTGTAATCATTATGGGATTTCAATTTTTTCCCTAGAAACCAAATACAGTACCCTAGCAACAGAGTAAACAAAGCCTTATATCTCCGCATCAGAACATCGTAGAGACACGGGGGTTGGACCGTTTTACTTTTGGGTTGGAGTATAATCATATATTGTCCCGAGAATTTTGCCACGGCAAGCACCACTCACATTTTCTTCAGGAAATGTACCTATCTAGTTATTAGTGGTGCTTGCATTTATGCAAAGCATCACTATTACTATCTTGCATACTTATTATTATTATTAGTGGTGCTTGCATTTATGCAAAGCATCACTATTATTATTGCTCAGGGATATTATTATTAGTGGTGCTTGCATTTATGCAAGGCATCACTATTACTATTCCTCAGGGATATTATTATTATTATTATATTTTATTCTTACATCTGCACGTTTTTTCGGCACCTAACTCGTCCCGCACGGTTTGTCGTAGACCCATGAAAGAGGGCTCAAATCGACGGGCTTATTAAGGACACGACTGCTATGACTTTTATAAGCGATCGGGTGCAGGATTTTCGAAAGGGGGGCGAAAAACCACCCGAAAAATCCCATTGACTTAACATTGAGCCCAACTTTGACGAGTCATAGCTCCGCTCGAGGATTTTGTAGAAACATGTGGGTTACAACATTTGAAGAGGGTGGTAGGCTCTGTAAGAACATGGATCACAATGGGGTGTAAGTTGTACCCCTGGGGTGTAAGAGGTGCCCAAAAGTGCCCCAATGAAAAGTCAATGGGGCAAAATCCCATAGACTTACCATTGCAAAAATTTTGACGGGTCACAGGTCCGAGCCAGGATTTCATAGAAACATGTGGGTTACTAAATTTGAAGAGGGTGCTAGACTCTGTCAGGACGTCCCCCACAATGGGGTGTAAGGTTACCATAGCAACCATTTTGGGCACCCTAGCAACCTATACCATAGACTGCCATTATAAAATGCCCGGATGGATATCTTTGCACCACAGTGTCATAGAGACATGGGGGTGGGCTCATTTTACTCAGGCATCCAATCAGTCTCTCAGGATCCTTACAGACTTACTAAGCCACGCCCCTAGCAACCACTTTTGAGCACCCTAGCAACATAAAATACAAACAGTTATATCTCGGCATCAGAACATCGTAGAGACACAGGGGTTGGACCGTTTTAATTGTGACTAGGGGTGTAACAATTGGGCACATCATTGGCCACTCCCAAGCCACGCCCCTAGCAACCAAATTTGAGCACCCTAGCAACCGAATAAACAAAGCCTTATATTTCCGCATCAGAACATCGTAGAGACACGGGGTTTGGACCGTTTTACTTGTGACTCGGAGTGTAATCACTGGGCACATCATTGGCCACTCCCAAGCCACGCCCCTAGCAACCAAATACAGTACCCTAGCAACAGAGTAAACAAAGCATTATATCTTCGCATCAGAACATCGTAGAGACACGGGGGTTGGACCGTTTTACTTGTGACTTGGAGTGTAATCACTGGGCACATAATTGGCCACTCCCAAGCCACGCCCCTAGCAACCAAATACAGTACCCTAGCAACAGAGTAAACAAAGCCTTATATCTCCGCATCAGAACATCGTAGAGACACGGGGGTTGGACCGTTTTACTTGTGACTCGGAGTGTAATCACTGGGCACATCATTGGCCACTCCCAAGCCACGCCCCTAGCAACCAA
The DNA here is from genome assembly GCF_030506205.2 of Paramisgurnus dabryanus. Taxonomy (NCBI): domain Eukaryota; kingdom Metazoa; phylum Chordata; class Actinopteri; order Cypriniformes; family Cobitidae; genus Paramisgurnus; species Paramisgurnus dabryanus. The sequence continues at coordinate 10,523,508 of NC_133340.1, forward strand.
ATACAGTACCCTAGCAACAGAGTAAACAAAGCCTTATATCTCCACATCAGAACATTGTAGAGACATGGGGGTTGGACCGTTTGACTCATGACTCGGAGGGTAATCACTAGTGGATGCCATTTTTTTCCCTAGCAACCAAATACAGTACCCTAGCAACAGAGTAAACAAAGCCTTATATCTCCGCATCAGAACATCGTAGAAACACGGGGGTTGGACCGTTTGACTCATGACTCGGAGGGTAATCACTAGTGGATGCAATTTTTTTCCCTAGCAACCAAATACAGTACCCTAGCAACAGAGTAAACAAAGCCTTATATCTCCGCATCAGAACATCGTAGAGACACGGGGTTTGGACCGTTTGACTCGGGACTCGGAGGGTAATCACTAGTGGATGCCATTTTTTCCCTAGCAACCAAATACAGTACCCTAGCAACAGAGTAAACAAAGCCTTATATCTCCGCATCAGAACATCGTAGAGACACGGGGGTTTGACCGTTTGACTCGTGACTCGGAGTGTAATCACTAGTGGATGCCAATTTTCTCCCTAGCAACCAAATACAGTATCCTAGCAACCGAATAAACAAAGCCTTATATCTTCGCATCAGAATATCGTAGAGACATGTGGGTTGAATTGTTTTACTTTTGGCTTGGAGTATAATCATATATTGTCCCCAGAAATTTGCCACGGCAAGCACCACTTCACATTTTCTTCAGGAAATGTACCTATCTAGTTATTAGTGGTGCTTGCATTTATGCAAAGCATCACTATTACTATTCCTCAAAGATATTATTATTATTATTATTCTTTTTCTGGACACTTTTTCGGCGCGTAACTCGTCTCGCACGGTTTGGCGTAGTGCCATGAAAGAGGGCTCAAATCGACCGGATTATTGAGGAGAGGTGTGCTATGACTTTTATAAGCGATCGGGTGCAGGATTTCCGAAAGGGGCGCGAAAAACCTCCCGAAAACGTCCCATTGACTTTACATTGCGTCGAACTTTGGCAGGTCATAGCTCCACTCTAGGATTTTGTAGAAACATGTGGGTTACAGCATTTGAAGAGGGTGGTAGGCTCTGTAAGAACATGGATCACATTGGGGTGTAAGTTGTACCCCTGGGGTGTAAGAGGTGCCCAAAAGTGCCCTAATGGAAAGTCAATGGGGCGAAAATCCCATAGACTAACATTGCCAAAAAAATTTGACAGGTCACAGGTCCAAGTGAGGATTTCATAGAAACATGTGGGTTACTAAAATTGAAGAGGGTGCTAGACTCTGTCAGGACGTACCCCACAATGGGGTGTAAGGTTACCATAGCAACCATTTTGGGCACCCTAGCAACCTATACCATTGACTGCCATTATAAAATGCCTAGATGGATATCTTCGCACCACAGTGTCATAGAGACATGGGGGTGGGCTCATTTTACTCAGGCATCCAATCAGTCTCTCAGGATCCTTACAGACTTACTAAGCCACGCCCCTAGCAACCACTTTTGAGCACCCTAGCAACATAAAATACAAACAGTTATATCTCCGCATCAGAACATCTTAGAGACACGGGGGTTGGACCGTTTTACTTGTGACTAGGGGTGTAACAATTGGGCACATCATTGGCCACTCCCAAGCCACGCCCCTAGCAACCAAATTTGAGCACCCTAGCAACCGAATAAACAAAGCCTTATATCTCCGCATCAGAACATCGTAGAGACACAGGGTTTGGACCGTTTTACTTGTGACTCGGAGTGTAATCACTGGGCACATCATTGGCCACTCCCAAGCCACGCCCCTAGCAACCAAATACAGTACCCTAGCAACAGAGTAAACAAAGCCTTATATCTCCGCATCAGAACATCGTAGAGACACGGGGGTTGGACCGTTTTACTTGTGACTCGGAGTGTAATCACTGGGCTCATCATTGGCCACTCCCAAGCCACGCCCCTAGCAACCAAATACAGTACCCTAGCAACAGAGTAAACAAAGCCTTATATCTCCACATCAGAACATCATAGAGACACAGGGTTTGGACCGTTTTACTTGTGACTCGGAGTGTAATCACTGGGCTCATCATTGGCCACTCCCAAGCCACGCCCCTAGCAACCAAATACAGTACCCTAGCAACAGAGTAAACAAAGCCTTATATCTCCACATCAGAACATCATAGAGACACGGGGGTTGGACCGTTTTACTTGTGACTCGGAGTGTAATCACTGGGCACATCATTGGCCACTCCCAAGCCACGCCCCTAGCAACCAAATACAGTACCCTAGCAACAGAGTAAACAAAGCCTTATATCTCTGCATCAGAACATCGTAGAGACACGGGGGTTGGACCGTTTTACTTGTGACTCAGAGTGTAATCACTGGGCTCATCATTGGCCACTCCCAAGCCACGCCCCTAGCAACCAAATACAGTACCCTAGCAACAGAGTAAACAAAGCCTTATATCTCCGCATCAGAACATCGTAGAGACATGGGGGTCGGACCGTTTGACTCATAACTCGGAGGGTAATCACTAGTGGATGCCATTTTTTTCCCTAGCAACCAAATACAGTACCCTAGCAACAGAGTAAACAAAGCCTTATATCTCTGCATCAGAACATCGTAGAGACATGGGGTTTGGACCGTTTGACTCGTGACTCGGAGGGTAATCACTAGTGGATCCCATTTTTTTCCCTAGCAACCAAATACAGTACCCTAGCAACAGAGTAAACAAAGCCTTATATCTCCGCATCAGAACATCGTAGAGACACGGGGGTTGGACCGTTTGACTCATGACTCGGAGGGTAATCACTAGTGGATGCCATTTTTTCCCTAGCAACCAAATACAGTACCCTAGCAACAGAGTAAACAAAGCCTTATATCTCCGCATCAGAACATCGTAGAGACACGGGGGTTGGATCGTTTGACTTTTGGCTTGGAGTATAATCATAAATTGTCCCACGAAACTTGCCACGGCAAGCACCACTCACATTTTCTTCAGGAAATGTACCTATCTAGTTATTATTATTATTATTCTTATGTCTGCACACTTTTTCGGCGCGTAACTCGTCCCGCACGGTTTGCCGTAGTCCCATGAAAGAGGGCTCAAATCGACCGGTTTTTTGAGGAGATGGTGGCTATGACTTTTATAAGCGGTCGGGTGCAGAATTTCCGAAAGGGGGGCAAAAAACCACCCGAAAAATCCCATTGACTTAACATTACGCCAAACTTTGACAAGTCATAGCTCCGCTCGAGGATTTTGTAGAAACATGTGGGTTACAACATTTGAAGAGGGTGGTAGACTCTGTAAGAACATACATCACAATGGGGTGTAAGTTGTACCCCTGGGGTGTAAGAGGTGCCCAAAAATGCCCAATGAAAAGTCAATGGGGGAAAATCCCATAGACTTAACATTGCAAAAACTTTGACGGGTCACAGGTCCGAGCGAGGATTTCGTAGAAGCATGTGGGTTACTAAATTTGAAGAGGGTGCTAGACTCTGTCAGGACGTCCCCCGCAATGGGGTTGTAATGTTACCCTAGCAACCATTTTGGGCACCCTAGCAACCTATCCCATAGACTGCCATTACAAAATGCCCAGAGGGATATCTTTGCACCACAGTGTCACAGAGACATGGGGGTGGGCTCATTTTACTCAGGCATCCAATCAGCCTCTCAGGACCCTTGCAGAGTTACTAAGCCACGCCCCTAGCAACCACTTTTGAGCACCCTAGCAACATAAAATTCAAACAGTTATATCTCGGCATCAGAACATCGTAGCGACACGGGGGTTGGACCGTTTTACTTGTGACTCGGAGTGTAATCACTTGCCACATCATTGGCCACTCCCAAGCCACGCCCCTAGCAACCAAATATGAGCACCCTAGCAACGGAATAAACAAATCGTTATATCTCCGCATCAGAAAATCGTAGAGACACGGGGGTTGGACCGTTTTACTCGTGACTCAGAGGGTAATCATTAGTGAGTGCCAAGAGGTATTAAGCCACGCCCCTAGCAACCAAATATGAGCACCCTAGCAACCGAATAAACAAAGCCTTATATCTCCGCATCAGAAAATCGTAGAGACACGGGGGTTGGACCGTTTTACTCATGACTCAGAGGGTAATCACTAGTGGATGCCAAGTTGTATTAAGCCACGCCCATAGCAACCAAATATGAGCACCCTAGTAACGGAATAAACAAATCGTTATATCTCTGCATCAGAAAATCGTAGAGACACGGGGGTTGGACCGTTTTACTCGTGACTCAGAGGGTAATCATTAGTGTATGCCAAGAGGTATTAAGCCACGCCCCTAGCAACCAAATATGAGCACCCTAGCAACCGAATAAACAAAGCCTTATATCTCCGCATCAGAAAATCGTAGAGACACGGGGGTTGGACCGTTTTACTCGTGACTCAGAGGGAAATCAGTAGTGGATGCCAAGAGGTATTAAGCCACGCCCCTAGCAACCAAATATGAGCACCCTAGCAACCGAATAAACAAATCATTATATCTCCACATCAGAAAATCGTAGAGACACTGGGGTTGGACCGTTTTACTCGTGACTTGGAGTGTTATCACTGGTGGATGCCAATTTTCTCCCTAGCAACCAAATACAGTACCCTGGCAACAGAGTAAAGAAAGCCTTATATCTCAGCATCAGAACATCATAGAGACACTGGGGTGGACCGTTTTACTTTTGGCTTGGAGTATAATCATAAATTGTCCCTCGAAATTTGCCACGGCAAGCACCACTTCACATTTTCTTCAGGAAATGTACCTATCTAGTTATTATTATTAGTGGTGCTTGCATTTATGCAAAGCATCACTATTATTATTGCAAAAATTATTATTAGTGGTGCTTGCATTTATGCAAAGCATCACTATTACTATCTTGCATACTTATTATTATTATTATTATTATTATTAGTGGTGCTTGCATTTATGCAAAGCATCACTATTACTATCTTGCATACTTATTATTATTATTATTATTAGTGGTGCTTGCATTTATGCAAGGCATCACTATTACTATTGCTCATACTTATTATTTATAATTAGTGGTGCTTGCATTTATGCAAAGCATCACTATTATTATTGCTCAAAGATATTATTAGTGGTGCTTGCATTTATGCAAGGCATCACTATTATTATTGCTCATACTTATTATTTATTTATTTATTATTCTTATATCTGGACACTTTTTCGGCGCGTAACTCGTCCCGCACGGTTTGTCGTAGACCAATGAAACAGTGCTCAAAACGACCGGCTAATTGAGGACACGTCTGCTATGACTTTTATAAGCGATCGGGTGCAAGGTTTTCGAAAGGGGGGCGAAAAACCACCCAAAAAATCCCATTGACTTAACATTACGCCCAACTTTGATGGGTCATAGCTCCGCTCAAGGATTTTGTAGAAACATGTGGGTTACAACATTTGAAGAGGGTGGTAGACTCTGTAAGAACATGGATCACAATGGGGTGTAAGTTGTACCCCTGGGGTGTAAGCGACACCCGAAAATTCCCATTGACTTATAATGGGGCAGGAAACATGCCCATATAAGGGAATAAAACAGTTCCAGATGAGATATCTTTGCTTTACAGTGTCGTAGAGATAAGTGGGTGGGCTCATTTTACTCGGGCATCCAATCAGTCTCTTAGGATCATCCCAGAGCTATTAAGCCACGCCCCTAGCAACAATTTTGGGCACCCTAGCAACATCTCCCATAGACTGCCATTATAAAATGCCCAGATGGATATCTTTGCGCCACAGTGTCATAGAGACATGGGGGTGGGCTCATTTTACTCAGACATCCAATCAGTCTCTCAGGATCCTTACATAGGTATGAAGCCACGCCCCTAGCAACCACTTTTGAGCACCCTAGCAACATAAAATTCAAACAGTTATATCTCGGCATTAGAACATCGTAGAGACACGGGGGTTGGACCGTTTTACTTGTGACTAGGGGTGTAACAATTGGGCACATCATTGGCCACTCCCAAGCCACGCCCCTAGCAACCAAATTTGAGCACCCTAGCAACCGAATAAACAAAGCCTTATATCTCCGCATCAGAACATCGTAGAGACACGGGGTTTGGACCGTTTTACTTGTGACTAGGGGTGTAACAATTGGGCACATCATTGGCCACTCCCAAGCCACGACCCTAGCAACCAAATTTGAGCACCCTAGCAACCGAATAAACAAAGCCTTATATCTCCGCATCAGAACATCGTAGAGACACGGGGTTTGGACCGTTTTACTTGTGACTCGGAGTGTAATCACTGGGCACATCATTGGCCACTCCCAAGCCACGCCCCTAGCAACCAAATACAGTACCCTAGCAACAGAGTAAACAAAGCCTTATATCTCCGCATCAGAACATCGTAGAGACACGGGGGTTGGACCGTTTTACTTGTGACTCGGAGTGTAATCACTGGGCACATCATTGGCCACTCCCAAGCCACGCCCCTAGCAACCAAATACAGTGCCCTAGCAACAGAGTAAACAAAGCCTTATATCTCCGCATCAGAACATCGTAGAGACACGGGGGTTGGACCGTTTTACTTGTGACTCAGAGTGTAATCACTGGGCTCATCATTGGCCACTCCCAAGCCACGCCCCTAGCAACCAAATACAGTACCCTAGCAACAGAGTAAACAAAGCCTTATATCTCCGCATCAGAACATCGTAGAGACATGGGGGTTGGACCGTTTGACTCATGACTCGGAGGGTAATCACTAGTGGATGCCATTTTTTTCCCTAGCAACCAAATACAGTACCCTAGCAACAGAGTAAACAAAGCCTTATATCTCCACATCAGAACATCGTAGAGACATGGGGTTTGGACCGTTTGACTCGTGACTCGGAGGGTAATCACTAGTGGATCCCATTTTTTTCCTTAGCAACCAAATACAGTACCCTAGCAACAGAGTAAACAAAGCCTTATATCTCCGCATCAGAACATCGTAGAGACACGGGGGTTGGATCGTTTGACTCATGACTCTGAGGGTAATCACTAGTGGATGCAATTTTTTCCCTAGCAACCAAATACAGTACCCTAGCAACAGAGTAAACAAAGCCTTATATCTCCGCATCAGAACATCGTAGAGACACGGGGGTTGGACCGTTTGACTCGTGACTCGGAGGGTAATCACTAGTGGATGCCATTTTTTCCCTAGCAACCAAATACAGTACCCTAGCAACAGAGTAAACAAACCCTTATATCTCCGCATCAGAACATCGTAGAGACACGGGGTTGGATCGTTTGACTTTTGGCTTGGAGTATAATCATAAATTGTCCCACGAAACTTGCCACGGCAAGCACCACTTCACATTTTCTTCAGGAAATGTACCTATCTAGTTATTATTATTATTCTTCTTTTTCTGGACACTTTTTCGGCGCGTAACTCGTCCCGCACGCTTTGTCGTAGACCCATAAATTAGGGCTCAAATCGACCGGCTTATTGAGGAGAGGTGTGCTATGACTTTTATAAGCGATCGGGTGCAGGATTTCCGAAAGGGGGGCGAAAAACCACCCAAAAAATCCCATTGACTTAACATTGCGCCCAACTTTGACGAGTCATAGCTCTGCTCGAGGATTTTGTAGAAACATGTGGGTTACAACATTTGAAGAGGGTGGTAGGCTCTGTAAGAACATGGATCACAATGGGGTGTAAGTTGTACCCCTGGGGTGTAAGAGGTGCCCAAAAGTGCCCCAATGAAAAGTCAATGGGGCAAAATCCCATAGACTTACCATTGCAAAAATTTTGACGGGTCATAGGTCCGAGCCAGGATTTCATAGAAACATGTGGGTTTCTAAATTTGAAGAGGGTGCTAGACTCTGTCAGGACGTCCCCCACAATGGGGTGTAAGGTTACCATAGCAACCATTTTGGGCACCCTAGCAACCTATACCATAGACTGCCATTATAAAATGCCCGGATGGATATCTTTGCACCACAGTGTCATAGAGACATGGGGGTGGGCTCATTTTACTCAGGCATCCAATCAGTCTCTCAGGATCCTTACAGACTTACTAAGCCACGCCCCTAGCAACCACTTTTGAGCACCCTAGCAACATAAATACAAACAGTTATATCTCGGCATCAGAACATCGTAGAGACACGGGGGTTGGACCGTTTTACTTGTGACTAGGGGTGTAACAATTGGGCACATCATTGGCCACTCCCAAGCCACGCCCCTAGCAACCAAATTTGAGCACCCTAGCAACCGAATAAACAAAGCCTTATATCTCCGCATCAGAACATCGTAGAGACACGGGGTTTGGACCGATTTACTTGTGACTCGGAGTGTAATCACTGGGCACATAATTGGCCACTCCCAAGCCACGCCCCTAGCAACCAAATACAGTACCCTAGCAACAGAGTAAACAAAGCCTTATATCTCCGCATCAGAACATCGTAGAGACACGGGGGTTGGACCATTTTACTTGTGACTCGGAGTGTAATCACTGGGCACATAATTGGCCACTCCCAAGCCACGCCCCTAGCAACCACTTTTGAGCACCCTAGCAACATAAAATACAAACAGTTATATCTCGGCATCAGAACATCGTAGAGACACGGGGTTTGGACCGTTTTACTTGTGACTCGGAGTGTAATCACTGGGCACATCATTGGCCACTCCCAAGCCACGCCCCTAGCAACCAAATACAGTACCCTAGCAACAGAGTTAACAAAGCCTTATATCTCCGCATCAGAACATCGTAGAGACACGGGGGTTGGACCGTTTTACTTGTGACTCGGAGTGTAATCACTGGGCACATAATTGGCCACTCCCAAGCCACGCCCCTAGCAACCAAATACAGTACCCTAGCAACAGAGTAAACAAAGCCTTATATCTCCGCATCAGAACATCGTAGAGACACGGGGGTTGGACCGTTTTACTTGTGACTCGGAGTGTAATCACTGGGCACATCATTGGCCACTCCCAAGCCACGCCCCTAGCAACCAAATACAGTACCCTAGCAACAGAGTAAACAAACTCTCATGCTATATCTCCACATCAGAACATCGTAGAGACATGGGGGTTGGACCGTTTGACTCGTGACTCGGAGGGTAATCACTAGTGGATGCCATTTTTTTCCCTAGCAACCAAATACAGTACCCTAGCAACAGAGTAAACAAAGCCTTATATCTCCGCATCAGAACATCGTAGAGACATGGGGGTTGGACCGTTTTACTTGTGACTCGGAGTGTAATCACTAGTGGATGCCATTTTTTTCCCTAGCAACCAAATACACTACCCTAGCAACAGAGTAAACAAAGCCTTATATCTCCGCATCAGAACATCGTAGAGACACGGGGGTTGGACCGTTTGACTCATGACTCGGAGGGTAATCACTAGTGGATGCAATTTTTTTCCCTAGCAACCAAATACAGTACCCTAGCAACAGAGTAAACAAAGCCTTATATCTCCGCATCAGAACATCGTAGAGACACGGGGGTTGGACCGTTTGACTCGTGACTCGGAGGGTAATCACTAGTGGATGCCATTTTTTTCCCTAGCAACCAAATACAGTACCCTAGCAACAGAGTAAACAAAGCCTTATATCTCCGCATCAGAACATCGTAGAGACACGGGGGTTGGATCGTTTGACTCGTGACTCGGAGGGTAATCACTAGTGGATGCCATTTTTTTCCTTAGCAACCAAATACAGTACCCTAGCAACAGAGTAAACAAAGCCTTATATCTCCGCATCAGAACATCGTAGAGACACGGGGTTTGGACCGTTTGCCTACTGACTCGGAGTGTAATCACTAGTGGATGCCAATTTTCTCCCTAGCAACCAAATACATTACCCTAGCAACAGAGTAAACAAAGCCTTTTATCTCCACATCAGAATATCGCAGAGACACGGGGGTTGGACCGTTTGACTCGTATCTCGGAGTGTAATCACTAGTGGATGCCAATTTTTTCCCTAGCAACCAAATACAGTACCCTAGCAACAGAGTAAACAAAGCCTTATATCTCCGCATCAGAACATCGTAGAGACACGGGGGTTTGACGGTTTGACTCATGACTCGGAGTGTAATCACTAGTGGATGCCAATTTTCTCCCTAGCAACCAAAAACAGTACCCTAGCAACCGAATAAACAAAGCCTTATATCTTCGCATCAGAATATCGTAGAGACATGTGGGTTGAATTGTTTTACTTTTGGCTTGGAGTATAATCATATATTGTCCCCCGAAATTTGCCACGGCAAGCACCACTCACATTTTCTTCAGGAAATGTACCTATCTAGTTATTATTATTCTTTTTCTGGACACTTTTTCGGCGCGTAACTCGTCTCGCACGGTTTGCCGTAGTGCCTTGAAAGAGGGCTCAAATCGACCGGATTATTGAGGAGAGGTGTGCTATGACTTTTATAAGCGATCGGGTGCAGGATTTCCGAAAGGGGCGCGAAAAACCTCCCGAAAACGTCCCATTGACTTTACATTGCGTCGAACTTTAACGGGTCATAGCTCCACTCGAGGATTTAGTAGAAACATGTGAGTTACAGCATTTGAAGAGGGTGGTAGGCTCTGTAAGAACATACATCACATTGGGGTGTAAGTTGTACCCCTGGGGTGTAAGAGGTGCCCAAAAGTGCCCTAATGGAAAGTCAATGGGGCGAAAATCCCATAGACTAACATTGCGAAAAAAAATTGACGGGTCACAGGTCCAAGTGAGGATTTCATAGAAACATGTGGGTTACTAAAATTGAAGAGGGTGCTAGACTCTGTCAGGACGTCCCCCACAATGGGGTGTAAGGTTACCCTAGCAACCGTTTTGGGCACCCTAGCAACATCTCCCATAGACTGCCATTATAAAATGCCCAGATGGATATCTTTGCACCACAGTGTCATAGAGACATGGGGGTGGGCTCATTTTACTTAGGCATCCAATCAGTCTCTCAGGATCCTTAAAGACTTATTAAGCCACGCCCCTAGCAACCACTTTTGAGCACCCTAGCAACATAAAATTCAAACAGTTATATCTCGGCATCAGAACATTGTAAAGACACGGGGGTTGGACCGTTTTACTTGTGACTAGGGGTGTAACAATTGGGCACATAATTGGCCACTCCCAAGCCACGCCCCTAGCAACCAAATTTGAGCACCCTAGCAACCGAATAAACAAAGCCTTATATCTCCGCATCAGAACATCGTAGAGACACGAGGGTTGGACCGTTTTACTTGTGACTAGGGGTGTAACTATTGGGCACATCATTGGCCACTCCAAAGCCACGCCCCTAGCAACCAAATTTGAGCACCCTAGCAACCGAATAAACAAAGCCTTATATCTCCGCATCAGAACATCGTAGAGACACGAGGGTTGGACCGTTTTACTTGTGACTAGGGGTGTAACAATTGGGCACATCATTGGCCACTCCCAAGCCACGCCCCTAGCAACCAAATTTGAGCACCCTAGCAACCAAATAAACAAAGCCTTATATCTCCGCATCAGAACATCGTAGAGACACGGGGGTTGGACCGTTTGACTAGTGACTCAGAGTGTAATCATTATGGGATGCCATTTTTTCCCCTAGCAACCAAAAACAGTACCCTAGCAACAGGGTAAACAAAGCCTTATATCTCCGCATCAGAACATCGTAGAAACACGGGGGTTGGACCGTTTGACTCGTGACTCGGAGGGTAATCACTAGTGGATGCCATTTTTTTCCCTAGCAACCAAATACAGTACCCTAGCAACAGAGTAAACAAAGCCTTATATCTCCGCATCAGAACATCTTAGAGACACGGGGGTTGGACCGTTTGACTAGTGACTCAGAGTGTAATCATTATGGGATGCCAATTTTTTCCCTAGCAACCAAATACAGTACCCTAGCAACAGAGTAAACAAAGCCTTATATCTCCGCATCAGAACATCGTAGAGACACGGGGGTTGGACCGTTTTACTTTTGGCTTGGAGTATAATCATATATGGTCCCCAGAATTTTGCCACGGCAAGCACCACTTCACATTTTCTTCAGGAAATGTACCTATCTAGTTATTATTCTTCTTTTTCTGGACACTTTTTCGGCGCGTAACTCGTCCCGCACGGTTTAACGTAGTCCCACGAAAGAGGGCTCAAATCGACCGGATTATTGAGGAGAGGTGTGCTATGACTTTTATAAGGGATTGGGTGCAGGATTTCTGAAAGGGGGGCAAAAAACCACCCGAAAAATCCCATTGACTTAACATTGCGCCCAACTTTGACAGGTCATAGCTCCGCTAGAGGATTTTATAGAAACATGTGGGTTACAACATTTGAAGAGGGTGGTAGGCTCTGTAAGAACATGGATCACAATGGGGTGTAAGTTGTACCCCTGGGGTGTAAGAGGCACCCAAAAATTCCCATTGACTTATAATGGGGCAGGAAACATGCCCATATAAGGGAATAAAACAGTTCCAAATGGGATATCTTTGCTTTACAGTGTCATAGAGATAAGTGGGTGGGCTCATTTCACTCGGGCATCCAATCAGTCTCTCAGGATCATCCCAGAGCTATTAAGCCACGCCCCTAGCAACAATTTTGGGCACCCTAGCAACATCTCCCATAGACTGCCATTATAAAATGCCCAGATGGATATCTTTGCATCACACTGTCACAGAGACATGGGGGTGGGCTCATTTTACTCAGGCACCCAATCAGTCTCTCAGGATCCTTACATAGGTATTAAGCCACGCCCCTAGCAACCACTTTTGAGCACCCTAGCAACTTAAAATTCAAACAGTTATATCTCGGCATCAGAACATCGTAGAGACACGGGGGTTGGACCGTTTGACTCGTGACTCAGAGTGTAATCATTATGGGATGCCAATTTTTTCCCTAGCAACCAAATACAGTACCCTAGCAACAGAGTAAACAAAGCCTTATATCTCCGCATCAGAACATCGTAGAGACACGGGGGTTGGACCGTTTGACTCGTGACTCAGAGTGTAATCATTATGGGATGCCAATTTTTTCCCTAGCAACCAAATACAGTACCCTAGCAACAGAGTAAACAAAGCCTTATATCTCCGCATCAGAACATCGTAGAGACACGGGGGTTGGACCGTTTGACTCGTGAATCAGACTGTAATCACTATGGGATGCCATTTTTTCCTAGCAACCAAATACAGTACCCTAGCAACAGAGTAAACAAAGCCTTAAATCTCCGCATCAGAACATCGTAGAGATATGGGGGTTGGACCGTTTGACTCGTGACTCGGAGTGTAATCATTATGGGATGCCATTTTTTTCCCTAGCAACCAAATACAGTACCCTAGCAACAGAGTAAACAAAGCCTTATATCTCCGCATCAGAACATCGTAGAGACACGGGGGTTGGACCGTTTGACTCGTGACTCAGAGTGTAATCATTATGGGATGCCATTTTTTCCCTAGCAACCAAATACAGTACCCTAGCAACAGAGTAAACAAAGCCTTATATCTCCGCATCAGAACATCGTAGAGACACGGGGGTTGGACCGTTTGACTCGTGACTCAGAGTGTAATCATTATGGGATGCCATTTTTTCCCTAGCAACCAAATACAGTACACTAGCAACAGAGTAAACAAAGCCTTATATCGCCGCACCAGAACATCGTAGAGACACGGGGGTTGGACCGTTTGACTCGTGACTCAGAGTGTAATCATTATGGGATGCCATTTTTCCCTAGCAACCAAATACAGTACTCTAGCAACAGAGTAAACAAAGCCTTATATCTTTGCATCAGAACATCGTAGAGACACGGGGGTTGGACCGTTTGACTCGTGACTCGGAGTGAAATCATTATGGGATGCCAATTTTTTCCCTAGCAACCAAATACAGTACCCTAGCAACAGAGTAAACAAAGCCTTATATCTCCGCATCAGAACATCGTAGAGACACGGGGGTTGGACCATTTTACTTTTGGGTTGGAGTATAATCATATATTGTCCCGGGAATTTTGCCACGGCAAGCACCACTTCACATTTTCTTCAGGAAATGTACCTATCTAGTTATTAGTGGTGCTTGCATTTATGCAAAGCATCACTATTACTATCTTGCATACTTATTATTATTATTAGTGGTGCTTGCATTTATGCAAGGCATCACTATTATTATTGCTTTCGGTTATTAGTGGTGCTTGCATTTATGCAAGGCATCACTATTATTATTGCTTTCGGTTATTATTATTCTTCTTCTTATATCTGGACACTTTTTCGGCACTTAACTTGTCCCGCACGGTTTGCCGTAGTCCCATGAAAGAGGGCTCAAAGCGACCGGATTATTGAGGAGAGGTGTGCTATGACTTTTATAAGCGATCGGGTGCAGGTTTTCGAAAGGGGGGCGAAAAACCACCTAAAAAATCCCATTGACTTAACATTGCGCCCAACTTTGACGGGTCATAGCTCCGCTCGAGGATTTTGTAGAAACATGTGGGTTACAACATTTGAAGAGGGTGGTAGACTCTGTAAGAACATACATCACATTGAGGTGTAAGTTGTACCCCTGGGGTGTAGGAGGTGCCCAAAAGTGCCCCATTGACTTATAATGGGGCAGGGAACACGCCCATATAAGGGAATAAAACCGTTCCAGATGGGATATCTTTGCTTTACAGTGTCGTAGAGATAAGTGGGTGGACTCATTTTACTCAGGCATCCAATCAGTCTCTAAGGATCATCCCAGAGCCATTAAGCCACTCCCCTAGCAACCATTTTGGGCACCCTAGCAACATCTCCCATAGACTGCCATTATAAAATGCCCAGATGGATATCTTTGCAGCACAGTGTCATAAAGACATGGGGGTGGGCTCATTTTACTCAGGCATCCAATCAGTCTCTCAGGATCTTTGCATAGGTATTAAGCCACGCCCCTAGCAACCACTTTTGAGCACCCTAGCAACATAAAATTCAAACAGTTATATCTCGGCATCAGATCATCATAGAGACACGGGGGTTGGACCGTTTTACTTGTGACTTGGAGAGTAATAACTGGCCACATCATTGGCCACTCCCAAGCCACGCCCATAGCAACCAAATTTGAGCACCCTAGCAACCGAATAAACAAAGCCTTATATCTCTGCATTAGAACATCGTAGAGACGCGGGGGTTGGACCGTTTGACTCGTGACTTGGAGGGTAATCACTAGTGCATGCCAAGAGGTATTAAGCCACGCCCCTAGCAACCAAATATGAACACCCTAGCAACAGAACAAACAAAGCCTTATATCTCGGCATCAGAACATCGTAGAGAGGCTGGGGTTGGACCGTTTGACTCGTGACTTGGAGGGTAATCATTAGTGGATGCCAAGAGGTATTAAGCCACGCCCCTAGCAACCAAACTTATTATCCTAGCAACGGAATAAACAAAGCCTTATATCTCCGTATCAGAACAACGTAGAGACACGGGGGTTGGACCGTTTTACTTGTGGCTTGGAGTATGATCATTATGGGATGCCAATTTTCTCCCTAGCAACCAAATACAGTACCCTAGCAACCAAATAAACAAAGCCTTATATCTCCGCATCAGAACATCGTAGAGACACGGGGGTTGGACCGTTTTACTTGTGGCTTGGAGTATGATCATTATGGGATGCCAATTTTCTCCCTAGCAACCAAACTTAGTACCCTAGCAACGGAATAAACAAAGCTTTATATCTCCGCATCAGAACAACGTAGAGACACGGGGGTTGGACCGTTTTACTTGTGGCTTGGAGTATGATCATTATGGGATGCCAATTTTCTCCCTAGCAACCAAATACAGTACCCTAGCAACAGAATAAACAAAGCCTTATATCTCCGCATCAGAACATCATAGAGACATGGCGGTTGGATCGTTTTACTTGTGGCTTAGAGTATAATCATATATTGTCCCCCAAAATTTGCCACGGCAAGCACCACTTCACATTTTCTTCAGGAAATGTACCTATCTAGTTATTATTCTTCTTATATCTGGACACTTTTTCGGCACCTAACTCGCCTCGCACGCTTTGTCGTAGACCCATAAATTAGGGCTCAAATCGACCGGCTTATTGAGGAGAGGTGTGCTATGACTTTTATAAGCGATCGGGTGCAGGATTTCCGAAAGGGGGGCGAAAAACCACCCAAAAAATCCCATTGACTTAACATTGCGCCCAACTTTGACGAGTCATAGCTCCGCTCGAGGATTTTGTAGAAACATGTGGGTTACAACATTTGAAGAGGGTGGTAGGCTCTGTAAGAACATGGATCACAATGGGGTGTAAGTTGTACCCCTGGGGTGTAAGAGGTGCCCAAAAGTGCCCCAATGAAAAGTCAATGGGGCAAAATCCCATAGACTTACCATTGCAAAAATTTTGACGGGTCATAGGTCCGAGCCAGGATTTCATAGAAACATGTGGGTTACTAAATTTGAAGAGGGTGCTAGACTCTGTCAGGACGTCCCCCACAATGGGGTGTAAGGTTACCATAGCAACCATTTTGGGCACCCTAGCAACCTATACCATAGACTGCCATTATAAAATGCCCGGATGGATATCTTTGCAGCACAGTGTCATAAAGACATGGGGGTGGGCTCATTTTACTCAGGCATCCAATCAGTCTCTCAGGATCTTTGCATAGGTATTAAGCCACGCCCCTAGCAACCACTTTTGAGCACCCTAGCAACATAAAATTCAAACAGTTATATCTCGGCATCAGATCATCATAGAGACACGGGGGTTGGACCGTTTTACTTGTGACTTGGAGAGTAATAACTGGCCACATCATTGGCCACTCCCAAGCCACGCCCATAGCAACCAAATTTGAGCACCCTAGCAACCGAATAAACAAAGCCTTATATCTCTGCATTAGAACATCGTAGAGACGCGGGGGTTGGACCGTTTGACTCGTGACTTGGAGGGTAATCACTAGTGCATGCCAAGAGGTATTAAGCCACGCCCCTAGCAACCAAATATGAACACCCTAGCAACAGAACAAACAAAGCCTTATATCTCGGCATCAGAACATCGTAGAGAGGCTGGGGTTGGACCGTTTGACTCGTGACTTGGAGGGTAATCATTAGTGGATGCCAAGAGGTATTAAGCCACGCCCCTAGCAACCAAACTTATTATCCTAGCAACGGAATAAACAAAGCCTTATATCTCCGTATCAGAACAACGTAGAGACACGGGGGTTGGACCGTTTTACTTGTGGCTTGGAGTATGATCATTATGGGATGCCAATTTTCTCCCTAGCAACCAAATACAGTACCCTAGCAACCAAATAAACAAAGCCTTATATCTCCGCATCAGAACATCGTAGAGACACGGGGGTTGGACCGTTTTACTTGTGGCTTGGAGTATGATCATTATGGGATGCCAATTTTCTCCCTAGCAACCAAACTTAGTACCCTAGCAACGGAATAAACAAAGCTTTATATCTCCGCATCAGAACAACGTAGAGACACGGGGGTTGGACCGTTTTACTTGTGGCTTGGAGTATGATCATTATGGGATGCCAATTTTCTCCCTAGCAACCAAATACAGTACCCTAGCAACAGAATAAACAAAGCCTTATATCTCCGCATCAGAACATCATAGAGACATGGCGGTTGGATCGTTTTACTTGTGGCTTAGAGTATAATCATATATTGTCCCCCAAAATTTGCCACGGCAAGCACCACTTCACATTTTCTTCAGGAAATGTACCTATCTAGTTATTATTCTTCTTATATCTGGACACTTTTTCGGCACCTAACTCGCCTCGCACGCTTTGTCGTAGACCCATAAATTAGGGCTCAAATCGACCGGCTTATTGAGGAGAGGTGTGCTATGACTTTTATAAGCGATCGGGTGCAGGATTTCCGAAAGGGGGGCGAAAAACCACCCAAAAAATCCCATTGACTTAACATTGCGCCCAACTTTGACGAGTCATAGCTCCGCTCGAGGATTTTGTAGAAACATGTGGGTTACAACATTTGAAGAGGGTGGTAGGCTCTGTAAGAACATGGATCACAATGGGGTGTAAGTTGTACCCCTGGGGTGTAAGAGGTGCCCAAAAGTGCCCCAATGAAAAGTCAATGGGGCAAAATCCCATAGACTTACCATTGCAAAAATTTTGACGGGTCATAGGTCCGAGCCAGGATTTCATAGAAACATGTGGGTTACTAAATTTGAAGAGGGTGCTAGACTCTGTCAGGACGTCCCCCACAATGGGGTGTAAGGTTACCATAGCAACCATTTTGGGCACCCTAGCAACCTATACCATAGACTGCCATTATAAAATGCCCGGATGGATATCTTTGCACCACAGTGTCATAGAGACATGGGGGTGGGCTCATTTTACTCAGGCATCCAATCAGTCTCTCAGGATCCTTACAGACTTACTAAGCCACGCCCCTAGCAACCACTTTTGAGCACCCTAGCAACATAAAATACAAACAGTTATATCTCGGCATCAGAACATCGTAGAGACACGGGGGTTGGACCGTTTTACTTGTGACTAGGGGTGTAACAATTGGGCATATCATTGGCCACTCCCAAGCCACGCCCCTAGCAACCAAATTTGAGCACCCTAGCAACCGAATAAACAAAGCCTTATATCTCCGCATCAGAACATCGTAGAGACACGGGGTTTGGACCATTTTACTTGTGACTCGGAGTGTAATCACTGGGCACATCATTGGCCACTCCCAAGCCACGCCCCTAGCAACCAAATACAGTACCCTAGCAACAGAGTAAACAGAGCCTTATATCTCCGCATCAGAACATCGTAGAGACACGGGGGTTGGACCGTTTTACTTGTGACTCGGAGTGTAATCACTGGGCACATAATTGGCCACTCCCAAGCCACGCCCCTAGCAACGAAATACAGTACCCTAGCAACAGAGTAAACAAAGCCTTATATCTCCGCATCAGAACATCGTAGAGACACGGGGGTTGGACCGTTTTACTTGTGACTCGGAGTGTTATCACTGGGCACATCATTGGCTACTCCCAAGCCACGCCCCTAGCAACCAAATACAGTACCCTAGCAACAGAGTAAACAAAGCCTTATATCTCCACATCAGAACATCGTAGAGACATGGGGGTTGGACCGTTTGACTCATGACTCGGAGGGTAATCACTAGTGGATGCCATTTTTTTCCCTAGCAACCAAATACAGTACCCTAGCAACAGAGTAAACAAAGCCTTATATCTCCGCATCAGAACATCGTAGAGACATGGGGTTTGGACCGTTTGACTCGTGACTCGGAGGGTAATCACTAGTGGATGCCATTTTTTTCCCTAGCAACCAAATACAGTACCCTAGCAACAGAGTAAACAAAGCCTTATATCTCCGCATCAGAACATCGTAGAGACACGGGGGTTGGACCGTTTGACTCATGACTCGGAGGGTAATCACTAGTGGATGCAATTTTTTTCCCTAGCAACCAAATACAGTACCCTAGCAACAGAGTAAACAAAGCCTTATATCTCCGCATTAGAACATCGTAGAGACACGGGGGTTGGACCGTTTGACTCGTGACTCGGAGGGTAATCACTAGTGGATGCCATTTTTTCCCTAGCAACCAAATACAGTACCCTAGCAACAGAGTAAACAAACCCTTATATCTCCGCATCAGAACATCGTAGAGACACGGGGTTTGGACCGTTTGACTCGTGACTCGGAGTGTAATCACTAGTGGATGCCAATTTTCTCCCTAGCAACCAAATACATTACCCTAGCAACAGAGTAAACAAAGCCTTTTATCTCCACATCAGAACATCGTAGAGACACGGGGGTTGGACCGTTTGACTTGTGACTCGAAGTGTAATCTCTAGTGGATGCCATTTTTTTCCCTAGCAACCAAATACAGTACCCTAGCAACCGAATAAACAAAGCCTAATATCTCCTCATCAGAACATCGTAGAGACATGGGGGTTGGACCGTTTGACACATGACTCGGACTGTAATGACTGGTGGATGCCATTTTTTCCCTAGCAACCAAATACAGTACCCTAGCAACGGAATAAACAAAGCCTTATATCTCCGCATCAGAACATCGTAGAGACACGGGGGTTTGACCGTTTGACTCGTGACTCGGAGTGTAATCACTAGTGGATGCCAATTTTCTCCCTAACAACCAAATACAGTACCCTAGCAACAGAGTAAACAAAGCCTTATATCTCCGCATTAGAACATCGTAGAGACACGGGGGTTGGACCGTTTTACTTTTGGCTTGGAGTATAATCATAAATTGTCCCCCGAAACTTGCCACGGCAAGCACCACTCACATTTTCTTCAGGAAATGTACCTATCTAGTTATTAGTGGTGCTTGCATTTATGCAAGGCATCACTATTATTATTGCTCATACTTATTATTAGTGGTGCTTGCATTTATGCAAGGCATCACTATTATTATCTTGCATACTTATTCTTATTCTTTTTCTGGACACTTTTTTGGCGCGTAACTCGTCCCGCACGGTTTGCCGTAGACACACGAATGAGGGCTCAAATCGACCGGATTATTGAGGAGAGGTGTGCTATGACTTTTATAAGAGATCGGGTGCAGGATTTCCGAAAGGGGGGCGAAAAACCACCCGAAAAATCCCATTGACTTAACATTGGGCCGATTTGACGGGTCATAGCTCCGCTCGAGGATTTGGTAGAAACATGTGGGTTATAACATTTGAAGAGGGTGGTAGGCTCTGTAAGAACATACATCACATTGGGGTGTTAGTTGTACCCCTGGGGTGTAAGAGGCACCCGAAATTTCCCATTGACTTATAATGGGGCAGGAAACATGCCCATATAAGGGAATAAAAAAGTTCCAGATGGAATATCTTCGCTTTACAATGTCGTAGAGACAAGGGGGTGGGCTCATTTTACTCAGACATCCAATCAATTTATCAGGATAGTCCCAGAGCTATTAAGCCACGCCCCTAGCAACCACTTTTAAGCACCCTAGCAACATAAAATTCAAACAGTTTTATCTAGGCATCAGAACATCGTAGAATAACGGGGGTTGGATCGTTTTACTCGTGACTCGGAGGGTAATCACTGGCCACATCATTGGCCACTCCCAAGCCACGCCCCTAGCAACCAAATGTGAGCACCCTAGCAACAGAGTAAACAAAGCCTTATATCTTCGCATCAGAACATCGTAGAAAAACGGGGGTTGGACCGTTTTACTTGAGACTCGGAGTGTAGCAACTGGTCACATCATTGGCCACTCCCAAGCCCCGCCCCTAGCAACCAAATACAGTACCCTAGCAACAGAGTAAACAAAGCCTTATATCTTCGCATCAGAACATCGTAGAAACACGGGGGTTGGACCGTTTTACTTGTGACTCGGAGTGTAGCAACTGGTCACATCATTGGCCACTCCCAAGCCCCGCCCCTAGCAACCAAATACAGTACCCTAGCAACAGAGTAAACAAAGCCTTATATCTCAGCATCAGAACATCGTAGAGACACGGGGGTTGGACCGTTTGACTCATGACTCAGAGTGTAATCACTATGGGATGCCAATTTTTTCCCTAGCAACCAAATACAGTACCCTAGCAACAGAGTAAACAAAGCCTTATATCTCCGCATCAGAACATCGTAGAGACACGGGGGTTGGACCGTTTGACTCGTGACTCAGAGTGTTATCACTATGGGATGCCATTTTTTTCCCTAGCAACCAAATACAGTACCCTAGCAACAGAGTAAACAAAGCCTTATATCTCAGCATCAGACCATCGTAGAGACACAGGGGTTGGACCGTTTGACTCGTGACTCAGAGTGTAATCACTATGGGATGCCAATTTTTTCCCTAGCAACCAAATACAGTACCCTAGCAACAGAGTAAACAAAGCCTTATATCTCCGCATCAGAACATCGTAGAGACACGGGGGTTGGACCGTTTGACTCGTGACTCAGACTGTAATCACTATGGGATGCCAATTTTTTCCCTAGCAACCAAATACAGTACCCTAGCAACAGAGTAAACAAAGCCTTATATCTCCGCATCAGAACATCGTAGAGACACGGGGGTTTGACCGTTTGACTCGTGACTCAGTGTGTAATCACTATGGGATGCCAAATTTTTCCCTAGCAACCAAATACAGTACCCTAGCAACAGAGTAAACAAAGCCTTATATCTCCGCATCAGAACATCGTAGAGACACGGGGGTTGGACCGTTTGACTCGTGACTCAGAGTGTTATCACTATGGGATGCCAATTTTTTCCCTAGCAACCAAACACAGTACCCTAGCAACAGAGTAAACAAAGCCTTATATCTCAGCATCAGACCATCGTAGAGACACAGGGGTTGGACCGTTTGACTCGTGACTCAGAGTGTAATCACTATGGGATGCCAATTTTTTCCCTAGCAACCAAATACAGTACCCTAGCAACAGAGTAAACAAAGCCTTATATCTCCGCATCAGAACATCGTAGAGACACGGGGGTTGGACCGTTTGACTCATGACTCGGAGGGTAATCACTAGTGGATGCAATTTTTTTCCCTAGCAACCAAATACAGTACCCTAGCAACAGAGTAAACAAAGCCTTATATCTCCGCATCAGAACATCGTAGAGACACGGGGGTTGGATCGTTTGACTTTTGGCTTGGAGTATAATCATAAATTGTCCCACGAAACTTGCCACGGCAAGCACCACTCACATTTTCTTCAGGAAATGTACCTATCTAGTTATTATTATTCTTTTTCTGGACACTCTTTCGGCGCGTAACTCGTCCCACACGGTTTGTCGTAGACCCATAAATAAGGGCTCAAATCGACCGGCTTATTAAGGAGAGGTGTGCTATGACTTTTATAAGCGATCGGGTGCAGGATTTCCGAAAGGGGGGCGAAAAACCACCCAAAAAATCCCATTGACTTAACATTGCGCCCAACTTTGACGAGTCATAGCTCCGCTCGAGGATTTTGTAGAAACATGTGGGTTACAACATTTGAAGAGGGTGGTAGGCTCTGTAAGAACATGGATCACAATGGGGTGTAAGTTGTACCCCTGGGGTGTAAGAGGTGCCCAAAAGTGCCCCAATGAAAAGTCAATGGGGCAAAATCCCATAGACTTACCATTGCAAAAATTTGGACGGGTCATAGGTCCGAGCCAGGATTTCATAGAAACATGTGGGTTACTAAATTTGAAGAGGGTGCTAGACTCTGTCAGGACGTCCCCCACAATGGGGTGTAAGGTTACCATAGCAACCATTTTGGGCACCCTAGCAACCTATACCATAGACTGCCATTATAAAATGCCCGGATGGATATCTTTGCACCACAGTGTCATAGAGACATGGGGGTGGGCTCATTTTACTCAGGCATCCAATCAGTCTCTCAGGATCCTTACAGACTTACTAAGCCACGCCCCTAGCAACCACTTTTGAGCACCCTAGCAACATAAAATACAAACAGTTATATCTCGGCATCAGAACATCGTAGAGACAAGGGGGTTGGACCGTTTTACTTGTGACTAGGGGTGTAACAATTGGGCACATCATTGGCCACTCCCAAGCCACGCCCCTAGCAACCAAATTTGAGCACCCTAGCAACCGAATAAACAAAGCCTTATATCTCCGCATCAGAACATCGTAGAGACACGGGGTTTGGACCGTTTTACTTGTGACTCGGAGTGTAATCACTGGGCACATCATTGGCCACTCCCAAGCCACGCCCCTAGCAACCAAATACAGTACCCTAGCAACAGAGTAAACAAAGCCTTATATCTCCGCATCAGAACATCGTAGAGACACGGGGGTTGGACCGTTTTACTTGTGACTCGGAGTGTAATCACTGGGCACATCATTGGCCACTCCCAAGCCACGCCCCTAGCAACCAAATACAGTACCCTAGCAACAGAGTAAACAAAGCCTTATATCTCCACATCAGAACATCGTAGAGACATGGGGGTTGGACCGTTTGACTCATGACTCGGAGGGTAATCACTGGTGGATGCCATTTTTTTCCCTAGCAACCAAATACAGTACCCTAGCAACAGAGTAAACAAAGCCTTATATCTCCGCATCAGAACATCGTAGAGACATGGGGTTTGGACCGTTTGACTCGTGACTCGGAGGGTAATCACTAGTGTATGCAATTTTTTCCCCTAGCAACCAAATACAGTACCCTAGCAACAGAGTAAACAAAGCCTTATATCTCCGCATCAGAACATCGTAGAGACACGGGGGTTGGACCGTTTGACTCATGACTCGGAGGGTAATCACTAGTGGATGCAATTTTTTTCCCTAGCAACCAAATACAGTACCCTAGCAACAGAGTAAACAAAGCCTTATATCTCCGCATCAGAACATCGTAGAGACACGGGGGTTGGACCGTTTGACTCGTGACTCGGAGGGTAATCACTAGTGGATGCCATTTTTCCCTAGCAACCAAATACAGTACCCTAGCAACAGAGTAAACAAAGCCTTATATCTCCGCATCAGAACATCGTAGAGACACGGGGTTTGGACCGTTTGACTCGTGACTCGGAGTGTAATCACTAGTGGATGCCAATTTTCTCCCTAGCAACCAAATACATTACCCTAGCAACAGAGTAAACAAAGCCTTTTATCTCCACATCAGAACATCGCAGAGACACGGGGGTTGGACCGTTTGACTCGTATCTCGGAGTGTAATCACTAGTGGATGCCAATTTTTTCCCTAGCAACCAAATACAGTACCCTAGCAACAGAGTAAACAAAGCCTTATATCTCCGCATCAGAACATCGTAGAGACACGGGGGTTTGACCGTTTGACTCGTGACTCGGAGTGTAATCACTAGTGGATGCCAATTTTCTCCCTAGCAACCAAATACAGTACCCTAGCAACCGAATAAACAAAGCCTTATATCTTCGCATCAGAATATCGTAGAGACATGTGGGTTAAATTGTTTTACTTTTGGCTTGGAGTATAATCATATATTGTCCCCCGAAATTTGCCACGGCAAGCACCACTTCACATTTTCTTCAGGAAATGTACCTATCTAGTTATTATTCTTCTTTTTCTGGACACTTTTTCGGCGCGTAACTCGTCCCGCACGCTTTGTCGTAGACCCATAAATTAGGGCTCAAATCGACCGGCTTATTGAGGAGAGGTGTGCTATGACTTTTATAAGCGATCGGGTGCCGGATTTCCGAAAGGGGGGCGAAAAACCACCCAAAAAATCCCATTGACTTAACATTGCGCCCAACTTTGACGAGTCATAGCTCCGCTCGAGGATTTTGTAGAAACATGTGGGTTACAACATTTGAAGAGGGTGGTAGGCTCTGTAAGAACATGGATCACAATGGGGTGTAAGTTGTACCCCTGGGGTGTAAGAGGTGCCCAAAAGTGCCCCAATGAAAAGTCAATGGGGCAAAATCCCATAGACTTACCATTGCAAAAATTTTGACGGGTCATAGGTCCGAGCCAGGATTTCATAGAAACATGTGGGTTACTAAATTTGAAGAGGGTGCTAGACTCTGTCAGGACGTCCCCCACAATGGGGTGTAAGGTTACCATAGCAACCATTTTGGGCACCCTAGCAACCTATACCATAGACTGCCATTATAAAATGCCCGGATGGATATCTTTGCACCACAGTGTCATAGAGACATGGGGGTGGGCTCATTTTACTCAGGCATCCAATCAGTCTCTCAGGATCCTTACAGACTTACTAAGCCACGCCCCTAGCAACCACTTTTGAGCACCCTAGCAACATAAAATACAAACAGTTATATCTCGGCATCAGAACATCGTAGAGACACGGGGGTTGGACCGTTTTACTTGTGACTAGGGGTGTAACAATTGGGCACATCATTGGCCACTCCCAAGCCACGCCCCTAGCAACCAAATTTGAGCACCCTAGCAACCGAATAAACAAAGCCTTATATCTCCACATCAGAACATCGTAGAGACACGGGGTTTGGACCGTTTTACTTGTGACTCGGAGTGTAATCACTGGGCACATCATTGGCCACTCCCAAGCCACGCCCCTAGCAACCAAATACAGTACCCTAGCAACAGAGTAAACAAAGCCTTATATCTCCGCATCAGAACATCGTAGAGACACGGGGGTTGGACCGTTTTACTTGTGACTCGGAGTGTAATCACTGGGCACATAATTGGCCACTCCCAAGCCACGCCCCTAGCAACCAAATACAGTACCCTAGCAACAGAGTAAACAAAGCCTTATATCTCCGCCTCAGAACATCGTAGAGACACGGGGGTTGGACCGTTTTACTTGTGACTCGGAGTGTAATCACTAGGCACATTATTGGCCACTCCCAAGCCACGCCCCTAGCAACCAAATACAGTACCCTAGCAACAGAGTAAACAAAGCCTTATATCTCCACATCAGAACATCGTAGAGACACGGGGGTTGGACCGTTTTACTTGTGACTCGGAGTGTAATCACTAGGCACATCATTGGCCACTCCCAAGCCACGCCTCTAGCAACCAATACAGTACCCTAGCAACAGAGTAAACAAAGCCTTATAACTCCGCATCAGAACATCGTAAAGACATGGGGGTTGGACCGTTTGACTCGTGACTCGGAGGGTAATCACTAGTGGATGCCATTTTTTCCCCTAGCAACCAAATACAGTACCCTAGCAACAGAGTAAACAAAGCCTTATATCTCTGCTTCAGAACATCGTAGAGACACGGGGGTTGGACCGTTTTACTTTTGGCTTGGAGTATAATCATAAATTGTCCCCGAAACTTGCCACGGCAAGCACCACTCACATTTTCTTCAGGAAATGTACCTATCTAGTTATTATTATTATATTTTATTCTTACATCTGCACGTTTTTTCGGCACCTAACTCGTCCCGCACGGTTTGTCGTAGACCCATGAAAGAGGGCTCAAATCGACCTACTTATTGAGGAGAGGTGTGCTATGACTTTTATAAGCGATCGGGTGCAGGATATCCGAAAGGGGGGCGAAAAACCACCCGAAAAATCCCATTGACTTAACATTGCGCCTAACTTTGACGAGTCATAGCTCCGCTCGAGGATTTTGTAGAAACATGTGCGTTACAACATTTGAAGAGGGTGGTAGGCTCTTTAAGAACATACATCACATTGGGGTGTAAGTTGTACCCCTGGGGTGTAAGAGGCGCCCAAAAGTGCCCCAATGAAAAGTCAATGGGGGAAAATCCCATAGACTTAACATTGTAAAATCTTTGACGGGTCACAGGTCCGAGCGAGGATTTCGTAGAAACATGTGGGTCACTAAATTTGAAGGGGGTGCTAGACTCTGTCAGGACGTCCCCCACAATGGGGTGTAAGGTTACCCTAGCAACCATTTTGGGCACCCTAGCAACCTATCCCATAGACTGCCATTATAAAATGCCCAGATGGATATCTTTGCACCACAGTGTCATAGAGACATGGGGGTGGGCTCATTTTACTCAGGCATCCAATCAGTCTCTCAGGATCCTTAAAGACTAACTAAGCCACGCCCCTAGCAACCACTTTTGAGCACCCTAGCAACATAAAATTCAAACAGTTATATCTCGGCATCAGAACATCGTAGAGACACGGGGGTTGGACCGTTTTACTTGTGACTAGGGGTGTAACAATTGGGCACATCATTGGCCACTCCCAAGCCACGCCCCTAGCAACCAAATTTGAGCACCCTAGCAACCGAATAAACAAAGCCTTATATCTCCGCATCAGAACATCGTAGAGACACGGGGTTTGGACCGTTTGACTCGTGACTCGGAGGGTAATCACTAGTGGATGCCATTTTTTTCCCTAGCAACCAAATACAGTACCCTAGCAACAGAGTAAACAAAGCCTTATATCTCCGCATCAGAACATCGTAGAGACATGGGGTTTGGACCGTTTGACTCGTGACTCGGAGGGTAATCACTAGTGGATGCCAATTTTTTCCCTAGCAACCAAATACAGTACCCTAGCAACAGAGTAAACAAAGCCTTATATCTCCACATCAGAACATCGTAGAGACATGGGGGTTGGACCGTTTGACTCATGACTCGGAGGGTAATCACTAGTGGATGCCATTTTTTTCCCTAGCAACCAAATACAGTACCCTAGCAACAGAGTAAACAAAGCCTTATATCTCCGCATCAGAACATCGTAGAGACACGGGGGTTGGACCGTTTGACTCATGACTCGGAGGGTAATCACTAGTGGATGCCATTTTTTTCCCTAGCAACCAAATACAGTACCCTAGCAACAGAGTAAACAAAGCCTTATATCTCCGCATCAGAACATCGTAGAGACACGGGGGTTGGACCGTTTGACTCGTGACTCGGAGGGTAATCACTAGTGGATGCCATTTTTTTCCCTAGCAACCAAATACAGTACCCTAGCAACAGAGTAAACAAAGCCTTATATCTCCGCATCAGAACATCGTAGAGACACGGGGGTTGGACCGTTTGACTCGTGACTCGGAGGGTAATCACTAGTGGATGCCATTTTTTCCCTATCAACCAAATACAGTACCCTAGCAACAGAGTAAACAAAGCCTTATATCTCCGCATCAGAACATCATAGAGACACGGGGGTTGGAACGTTTTACTTTTGGGTTGGAGTATAATCATATATTGTCCCGAGAATTTTGCCACGGCAAGCACCACTTCACATTTTCTTCAGGAAATGTACCTATCTAGTTAGTGGTGCTTGCATTTATGCAAGGCATCACTATTACTATTGCTCATACTTATTATTTATAATTATTATTCTTCTTTTTCTGGACACTTTTTCGGCGCGTAACTCGTCCCGCACGGTTTAACGTAGTCCCACGAAAGAGGGCTCAAATCGACCGGATTATTGAGGAGAGGTGTGCTATGACTTTTATAAGGGATCGGGTGCAGGATTTCTGAAAGGGGGGCAAAAAACCACCCGAAAAATCCCATTGACTTAACATTGCGCCCAACTTTGACAGGTCATAGCTCCGCTAGAGGATTTTATAGAAACATGTGGGTTACAACATTTGAAGAGGGTGGTAGGCTCTGTAAGAACATGGATCACAATGGGGTGTAAGTTGTACCCCTAGGGTGTAAGAGGCACCCAAAAATTCCCATTGACTTATAATGGGGCAGGAAACATGCCCATATAAGGAAATAAAAAAGTTCCAGCTGGGATATCTTCGCTTTACAATGTCCTACAGACAAGTGGGTGGGCTCATTTCACTCCGGCATCCAATCAGTCTCTCAGGATCATCTCAGAGCTATTAAGCCACGCCCCTAGCAACAATTTTGGCCACCCTAGCAACATCTCCCATAGACTGCCATTATAAAATGCCCAGATGGATATCTTTGCACCTGAGTGTCATAGAGACATGGGGGTGGGCTCATTTTACTCAGGCATCCAATCAGTTTCTCAGGATCCTTAAAGACTTACTAAGCCACGCCCCTAGCAACCACTTTTCAGCACCCTAGCAACATAAAATTCAAACAGTTATATCTCAGCATCCGAACATCGTAGAGACACGGGGGTTGGACCGTTTGACTCTTGACTCAGAGTGTAATCATTATGGGATGCCAATTTTTTCCCTAGCAACCAAATACAGTACCCTAGCAACAGAGTAAACAAAGCCTTATATCTCCGCATCAGAACATCGTAGAGACATGGGGGTTGGACCGTTTGACTCGTGACTCAGAGTGTAATCATTATGGGATGCCAATTTTTTCCCTAGCAACCAAA
Source organism: Paramisgurnus dabryanus (assembly GCF_030506205.2). Classification (NCBI taxonomy): domain Eukaryota; kingdom Metazoa; phylum Chordata; class Actinopteri; order Cypriniformes; family Cobitidae; genus Paramisgurnus; species Paramisgurnus dabryanus. The sequence goes on from NC_133340.1 coordinate 10,553,059, forward strand.
TATAGTACCCTAGCAACAGAGTAAACAAAGCCTTATATCTCCGCATCAGAACATCGTAGAGACACGGGGGTTGGACCGTTTGACTCGTGACTCTGAGTGTAATCATTATGGGATGCCAATTTTTTCCCTAGCAACCAAATACAGTACCCTAGCAACAGAGTAAACAAAGCCTTATATCTCCGCATCAGAACATCGTAGAGACATGGGGGTTGGACCGTTTGACTCGTGACTCAGAGTGTGATCATTATGGGATGCCAATTTTTTCTCTAGCAACCAAATACAGTTCCCTAGCAACAGAGTAAACAAAGCCTTATATCTCCGCATCAGAACATCGTAGAGACATGGGGGTTAGCCGTTTGACTCGTGACTCAGAGTGTAATCATTATGGGATGCCAATTTTTTCCCTAGCAACCAAATACAGTACCCTAGCAACAGAGTAAACAAAGCCTTATATCTCCGCATCAGAACATCGTAGAGACATGGGGGTTGGACCGTTTGACTCGTGACTCAGAGTGTAATCATTATGGGATGCCAATTTTTTCCCTAGCAACCAAATACAGTACCCTAGCAACAGAGTAAACAAAGCCTTATATCTCCGCATCAGAACATCGTAGAGACATGGGGGTTAGCCGTTTGACTCGTGACTCAGAGTGTAATCATTATGGGATGCCAATTTTTTCCCTAGCAACCAAATACAGTACCCTAGCAACAGAGTAAACAAAGCCTTATATCTCCGCATCAGAACATCGTAGAGACATGGGGGTTGGACCGTTTGACTCGTGACTCAGAGTGTAATCATTATGGGATGCCAATTTTTTCCCTAGCAACCAAATACAGTACCCTAGCAACAGAGTAAACAAAGCCTTATATCTCCGCATCAGAACATCGTAGAGACACGGGGGTTGGACCGTTTGACTCGTGACTCGGCGGGTAATCACTATGGGATGCCAATTTTTTCCCTAGCAACCAAATACAGTACCCTAGCAACAGAGTAAACAAAGCCTTATATCTCCGCATCAGAACATCGTAGAGACACGGGGGTTGGACCGTTTGACTCATGACTCAGAGGGTAATCACTATGGGATGTCAAAATTTTCCCTAGCAACCAAATACAGTACCCTAGCAACCGGATAAACACAGCCTTATATCTCCACATCAGAACATCGTACAGACACGGGAGTTGGATCGTTTAACTTTTGGCTTGGAGTATAATCATATATGGTCCCCAGAATTTTGCCACGGCAAGCACCACTCACATTTTCTTCAGGAAATGTACCTATCTAGTTATTATTATTATTATTATTCTTTTTCTGGACACTTTTTCGGCGCGTAACTCGTCCCGCACGCTTTGTCGTAGACCCATAAATTAGGGCTCAAATCGACCGGCTTATTGAGGAGAGGTGTGCTATGACTTTTATAAGCGATCGGGTGCAGGATTTCCGAAAGGGGGGCGAAAAACCACCCAAAAAATCCCATTGACTTAACATTGCGCCCAACTTTGACGAGTCATAGCTCCGCTCGAGGATTTTGTAGAAACATGTGGGTTACAACATTTGAAGAGGGTGGTAGGCTCTGTAAGAACAAGGATCACAATGGGGTGTAAGTTGTACCCCTGGGGTGTAAGAGGTGCCCAAAAGTGCCCCAATGAAAAGTCAATGGGGCAAAATCCCATAGACTTACCATTGCAAAAATTTTGACGGGTCATAGGTCCGAGCCAGGATTTCATAGAAACATGTGGGTTACTAAATTTGAAGAGGGTGCTAGACTCTGTCAGGACGTCCCCCACAATGGGGTGTAAGGTTACCATAGCAACCATTTTGGGCACCCTAGCAACCTATACCATAGACTGCCATTATAAAATGCCCGGATGGATATCTTTGCACCACAGTGTCATAGAGACATGGGGGTGGGCTCATTTTACTCAGGCATCCAATCAGTCTCTCAGGATTCTTACAGACTTACTAAGCCACGCCCCTAGCAACCACTTTTGAGCACCCTAGCAACATAAAATACAAACAGTTATATCTCGGCATCAGAACATCGTAGAGACACGGGGGTTGGACCGTTTTACTTGTGACTAGGGGTGTAACAATTGGGCACATCATTGGCCACTCCCAAGCCACGCCCCTAGCAACCAAATTTGAGCACCCTAGCAACCGAATAAACAAAGCCTTATATCTCCGCATCAGAACATCGTAGAGACACGGGGTTTGGACCGTTTTACTTGTGACTCGGAGTGTAATCACTGGGCACATCATTGGCCACTCCCAAGCCACGCCCCTAGCAACCAAATACAGTACCCTAGCAACAGAGTAAACAAAGCCTTATATCTCCGCATCAGAACATCGTAGAGACACGGGGGTTGGACCGTTTTACTTGTGACTCGGAGTGTAATCACTGGGCACATAATTGGCCACTCCCAAGCCACGCCCCTAGCAACCAAATACAGTACCCTAGCAACAGAGTAAACAAAGCCTTATATCTCCGCATCAGAACATCGTAGAGACACGGGGGTTGGACCGTTTTACTTGTGACTCGGGGTGTAATCACTGGGCACATCATTGGCCACTCCCAAGCCACGCCCCTAGCAACCAAATACAGTACCCTAGCAACAGAGTAAACAAAGCCTTATATCTCCACATCAGAACATCGTAGAGACACGGGGGTTGGACCGTTTGACTCATGACTCGGAGGGCAATCACTAGTGGATGCCATTTTTTTCCCTAGCAACCAAATACAGTACCCTAGCAACAGAGTAAACAAAGCCTTATATCTCCGCATTAGAACATCGTAGAGACATGGGGTTTGGACCGTTTGACTCGTGACTCGGAGGGTAATCACTAGTGGATGCCATTTTTTTCCCTAGCAACCAAATACAGTACCCTAGCAACAGAGTAAACAAAGCCTTATATCTCCGCATCAGAACATCGTAGAGACACAGGAGTTGGATCGTTTTACTTTTGGCTTGGAGTATAATCATATATGTTCCCCAGAATTTTGCCACGGCAAGCACCACTCACATTTTCTTCAGGAAATGTACCTATCTAGTTATTATTATTATTCTTCTTTTTCTGGACACTTTTTCGGCGCGTAACTCGTCCCGCACGCTTTGTCGTAGACCCATAAATTAGGGCTCAAATCGACCGGCTTATTGAGGAGAGGTGTGCTATGACTTTTATAAGCGATCGGGTGCAGGATTTCCGAAAGGGGGGCGAAAAACCACCCAAAAAATCCCATTGACTTAACATTGCGCCCAACTTTGACGAGTCATAGCTCCGCTCGAGGATTTTGTAGAAACATGTGGGTTACAACATTTGAAGAGGGTGGTAGGCTCTGTAAGAAAATGGATCACAATGGGGTGTAAGTTGTACCCCTGGGGTGTAAGAGGTGCCCAAAAGTGCCCCAATGAAAAGTCAATGGGGCAAAATCCCATAGACTTACCATTGCAAAAATTTTGCCGGGTCATAGGTCCGAGCCAGGATTTCATAGAAACATGTGGGTTACTAAATTTGAAGAGGGTGCTAGACTCTGTCAGGACGTCCCCCACAATGGGGTGTAAGGTTACCATAGCAACCATTTTGGGCACCCTAGCAACCTATACCATAGACTGCCATTATAAAATGCCCGGATGGATATCTTTGCACCACAGTGTCATAGAGACATGGGGGTGGGCTCATTTTACTCAGGCATCCAATCAGTCTCTCAGGATCCTTACAGAATTACTAAGCCACGCCCCTAGCAACCACTTTTGAGCACCCTAGCAACATAAAATACAAACAGTTATATCTCGGCATCAGAACATCGTAGAGACACGGGGGTTGGACCGTTTTACTTGTGACTAGGGGTGTAACAATTGGGCACATCATTGGCCACTCCCAAGCCACGCCCCTAGCAACCAAATTTGAGCACCCTAGCAACCGAATAAACAAAGCCTTATATCTCCGTATCAGAACATCGTAGAGACACGGGGTTTGGACCGTTTTACTTGTGACTCGGAGTGTAATCACTGGGCACATCATTGGCCACTCCCAAGCCACGCCCCTAGCAACCAAATACAGTACCCTAGCAACAGAGTAAACAAAGCCTTATATCTCCGCATCAGAACATCGTAGAGACACGGGGGTTGGACCGTTTTACTTGTGACTCGGAGTGTAATCACTGGGCACATAATTGGCCACTCCCAAGCCACGCCCCTAGCAACCAAATACAGTACCCTAGCAACAGAGTAAACAAAGCCTTATATCTCCGCATCAGAACATCGTAGAGACACGGGGGTTGGACCGTTTTACTTGTGACTCGGAGTGTAATCACTGGGCACATCATTAACCACTCCCAAGCCACGCCCCTAGCAACCAAATATAGTACCCTAGCAACAGAGTAAACAAAGCCTTATATTTCCACATCAGAACATCGTAGAGACATGGGGGTTGGACCGTTTGACTCATGACTCGGAGGGTAATCACTAGTGGATGACATTTTTTTCCCTAGCAACCAAATACAGTACCCTAGCAACAGAGTAAACAAAGCCTTATATCTCCGCATCAGAACATCGTAGAGACACGGGGTTTGGACCGTTTGACTCGTGACTCGGAGTGTAATCACTAGTGGATGCCAATTTTCTCCCTAGCAACCAAATACATTACCCTAGCAACAGAGTAAACAAAGCCTTTTATCTCCACATCAGAACAACGCAGAGACACGGGGGTTGGACCGTTTGACTCGTATCTCGGAGTGTAATCACTAGTGGATGCCAATTTTTTCCCTAGCAACCAAATACAGTACCCTAGCAACAGAGTAAACAAAGCCTTATATCTCCGCATCAGAACATCGTAGAGACACGGGGGTTTGACCGTTTGACTCGTGACTCGGAGTGTAATCACTAGTGGATGCCAATTTTCTCCCTAGCAACCAAATACAGTACCCTAGCAACCGAATAAACAAAGCCTTATATCTTCGCATCAGAATATCGTAGAGACATGTGGGTTGAATTGTTTTACTTTTGGCTTTGAGTATAATCATATGTTGTCCCCCGAAATTTGCCACGGCAAGCACCACTCACATTTTCTTCAGGAAATGTACCTATCTAGTTATTATTCTTCTTTTTCTGGACACTTTTTCGGCGCGTAACTCGTCCCGCACGCTTTGTCGTAGACCCATAAATTAGGGCTCAAATCGACCGGCTTATTGAGGAGAGGTGTGCTATGACTTTTATAAGCGATCGGGTGCAGGATTTCCGAAAGGGGGGCGAAAAACCACCCAAAAAATCCCATTGACTTAACATTGCGCCCAACTTTGACGAGTCATAGCTCCGCTCGAGGATTTTGTAGAAACATGTGGGTTACAACATTTGAAGAGGGTGGTAGGCTCTGTAAGAACATGGATCACAATGGGGTGTAAGTTGTACCCCTGGGGTGTAAGAGGTGCCCAAAAGTGCCCCAATGAAAAGTCAATGGGGCAAAATCCCATAGACTTACCATTGCAAAAATTTTGACGGGTCATAGGTCCGAGCCAGGATTTCATAGAAACATGTGGGTTACTAAATTTGAAGAGGGTGCTAGACTCTGTCAGGACGTCCCCCACAATGGGGTGTAAGGTTACCATAGCAACCATTTTGGGCACCCTAGCAACCTATACCATAGACTGCCATTATAAAATGCCCGGATGGATATCTTTGCACCACAGTGTCATAGAGACATGGGGGTGGGCTCATTTTACTCAGGCATCCAATCAGTCTCTCAGGATCCTTACAGACTTACTAAGCCACGCCCCTAGCAACCACTTTTGAGCACCCTAGCAACATAAAATACAAACAGTTATATCTCGGCATCAGAACATCGTAGAGACACGGGGGTTGGACCGTTTTACTTGTGACTAGGGGTGTAACAATTGGGCACATCATTGGCCACTCCCAAGCCACGCCCCTAGCAACCAAATACAGTACCCTAGCAACAGAGTAAACAAAGCCTTATATCTCCGCATCAGAACATCGTAGAGACACGGGGGTTGGACCGTTTTACTTGTGACTCGGAGTGTAATCACTGGGCACATAATTGGCCACTCCCAAGCCACGCCCCTAGCAACCAAATACAGTACCCTAGCAACAGAGTAAACAAAGCCTTATATCTCCGCATCAGAACATCGTAGAGACACGGGGGTTGGACCGTTTTACTTGTGACTCGGAGTGTAATCACTGGGCACATAATTGGCCACTCCCAAGCCACGCCCCTAGCAACCAAATACAGTACCCTAGCAACAGAGTAAACAAAGCCTTATATCTCCGCCTCAGAACATCGTAGAGACACGGGGGTTGGACCGTTTTACTTGTGACTCGGAGTGTAATCACTAGGCACATCATTGGCCACTCCCAAGCCACGCCCCTAGCAACCAAATACAGTACCCTAGCAACAGAGTAAACAAAGCCTTATATCTCCACATCAGAACATCGTAGAGACACGGGGGTTGGACCGTTTTACTTGTGACTCGGAGTGTAATCACTAGGCACATCATTGGCCACTCCCAAGCCACGCCTCTAGCAACCAATACAGTACCCTAGCAACAGAGTAAACAAAGCCTTATAACTCCGCATCAGAACATCGTAAAGACATGGGGGTTGGACCGTTTGACTCGTGACTCGGAGGGTAATCACTAGTGGATGCCATTTTTTCCCCTAGCAACCAAATACAGTACCCTAGCAACAGAGTAAACAAAGCCTTATATCTCTGCTTCAGAACATCGTAGAGACACGGGGGTTGGACCGTTTTACTTTTGGCTTGGAGTATAATCATAAATTGTCCCCGAAACTTGCCACGGCAAGCACCACTCACATTTTCTTCAGGAAATGTACCTATCTAGTTATTATTATTATATTTTATTCTTACATCTGCACGTTTTTTCGGCACCTAACTCGTCCCGCACGGTTTGTCGTAGACCCATGAAAGAGGGCTCAAATCGACCTACTTATTGAGGAGAGGTGTGCTATGACTTTTATAAGCGATCGGGTGCAGGATATCCGAAAGGGGGGCGAAAAACCACCCGAAAAATCCCATTGACTTAACATTGCGCCCAACTTTGACGAGTCATAGCTCCGCTCGAGGATTTTGTAGAAACATGTGCGTTACAACATTTGAAGAGGGTGGTAGGCTCTTTAAGAACATACATCACATTGGGGTGTAAGTTGTACCCCTGGGGTGTAAGAGGCGCCCAAAAGTGCCCCAATGAAAAGTCAATGGGGGAAAATCCCATAGACTTAACATTGTAAAATCTTTGACGGGTCACAGGTCCGAGCGAGGATTTCGTAGAAACATGTGGGTCACTAAATTTGAAGGGGGTGCTAGACTCTGTCAGGACGTCCCCCACAATGGGGTGTAAGGTTACCCTAGCAACCATTTTGGGCACCCTAGCAACCTATCCCATAGACTGCCATTATAAAATGCCCAGATGGATATCTTTGCACCACAGTGTCATAGAGACATGGGGGTGGGCTCATTTTACTCAGGCATCCAATCAGTCTCTCAGGATCCTTAAAGACTAACTAAGCCACGCCCCTAGCAACCACTTTTGAGCACCCTAGCAACATAAAATTCAAACAGTTATATCTCGGCATCAGAACATCGTAGAGACACGGGGGTTGGACCGTTTTACTTGTGACTAGGGGTGTAACAATTGGGCACATCATTGGCCACTCCCAAGCCACGCCCCTAGCAACCAAATTTGAGCACCCTAGCAACCGAATAAACAAAGCCTTATATCTCCGCATCAGAACATCGTAGAGACACGGGGTTTGGACCGTTTGACTCGTGACTCGGAGGGTAATCACTAGTGGATGCCATTTTTTTCCCTAGCAACCAAATACAGTACCCTAGCAACAGAGTAAACAAAGCCTTATATCTCCGCATCAGAACATCGTAGAGACATGGGGTTTGGACCGTTTGACTCGTGACTCGGAGGGTAATCACTAGTGGATGCCAATTTTTTCCCTAGCAACCAAATACAGTACCCTAGCAACAGAGTAAACAAAGCCTTATATCTCCACATCAGAACATCGTAGAGACATGGGGGTTGGACCGTTTGACTCATGACTCGGAGGGTAATCACTAGTGGATGCCATTTTTTTCCCTAGCAACCAAATACAGTACCCTAGCAACAGAGTAAACAAAGCCTTATATCTCCGCATCAGAACATCGTAGAGACACGGGGGTTGGACCGTTTGACTCATGACTCGGAGGGTAATCACTAGTGGATGCCATTTTTTTCCCTAGCAACCAAATACAGTACCCTAGCAACAGAGTAAACAAAGCCTTATATCTCCGCATCAGAACATCGTAGAGACACGGGGGTTGGACCGTTTGACTCGTGACTCGGAGGGTAATCACTAGTGGATGCCATTTTTTTCCCTAGCAACCAAATACAGTACCCTAGCAACAGAGTAAACAAAGCCTTATATCTCCGCATCAGAACATCGTAGAGACACGGGGTTTGGACCGTTTGACTCGTGACTCGGAGGGTAATCACTAGTGGATGCCATTTTTTCCCTAGCAACCAAATACAGTACCCTAGCAACAGAGTAAACAAAGCCTTATATCTCCGCATCAGAACATCATAGAGACACGGGGGTTGGAACGTTTTACTTTTGGGTTGGAGTATAATCATATATTGTCCCGAGAATTTTGCCACGGCAAGCACCACTTCACATTTTCTTCAGGAAATGTACCTATCTAGTTATTATTCTTCTTTTTCTGGACACTTTTTCGGCGCGTAACTCGTCCCGCACGCTTTGTCGTAGACCCATAAATTAGGGCTCAAATCGACCGGCTTATTTTGGAGAGGTGTGCTATGACTTTTATAAGCGATCGGGTGCAGGATTTCCGAAAGGGGGGCGAAAAACCACCCGAAAAATCCCATTGACTTAACATTGCGCCCAACTTTGACGAGTCATAGCTCCGCTCGAGGATTTTGTAGAAACATGTGGGTTACAACATTTGAAGAGGGTGGTAGGCTCTGTAAGAACATGGATCACAATGGGGTGTAAGTTGTACCCCTGGGGTGTAAGAGGTGCCCAAAAGTGCCCCAATGAAAAGTCAATGGGGCAAAATCCCATAGACTTACCATTGCAAACATTTTGACGGGTCATAGGTCCGAGCCAGGATTTCATAGAAACATGTGGGTTACTAAATTTGAAGAGGGTGCTAGACTCTGTCAGGACGTCCCCCACAATGGGGTGTAAGGTTACCATAGCAACCATTTTGGGCACCCTAGCAACCTATACCATAGACTGCCATTATAAAATGCCCGGATGGATATCTTTGCACCACAGTGTCATAGAGACATGGGGGTGGGCTCATTTTACTCAGGCATCCAATCAGTCTCTCAGGATCCTTACAGACTTACTAAGCCACGCCCCTAGCAACCACTTTTGAGCACCCTAGCAACATAAAATACAAACAGTTATATCTCGGCATCAGAACATCGTAGAGACACGGGGGTTGGACCGTTTTACTTGTGACTAGGGGTGTAACAATTGGGCACATCATTGGCCACTCCCAAGCCACGCCCCAGCAACCAAATTTGAGCACCCTAGCAACCGAATAAACAAAGCCTTATATCTCGGCATCAGAACATCGTAGAGACACGGGGTTTGGACCGTTTTACTTGTGACTCGGAGTGTAATCACTGGGCACATAATTGGCCACTCCCAAGCCACGCCCCTAGCAACCAAATACAGTACCCTAGCAACAGAGTAAACAAAGCCTTATATCTCCGCATCAGAACATCGTAGAGACACGGGGGTTGGACTGTTTTACTTGTGACTCGGAGTGTAATCACTGGGCACATCATTGGCCACTCCCAAGCCACGCCCCTAGCAACCAAATACAGTACCCTAGCAACAGAGTAAACAAAGCCTTATATCTCCACATCAGAACATCGTAGAGACATGGGGGTTGGACCGTTTGACTCTTGACTCGGAGGGTAATCACTAGTGGATGCCATTTTTTTCCCTAGCAACCAAATACAGTACCCTAGCAACAGAGTAAACAAAGCCTTATATCTCCGCATCAGAACATCGTAGAGACATAGGGTTTGGACCGTTTGACTCGTGACTCGGAGGGTAATCACTAGTGGATGCCATTTTTTTCCCTAGCAACCAAATACAGTACCCTAGCAACAGAGTAAACAAAGCCTTATATCTCCGCATCAGAACATTGTAGAGACACGGGGGTTGGACCGTTTGACTCATGACTCGGAGGGTAATCACTAGTGGATGCAATTTTTTTCCCTAGCAACCAAATACAGTACCCTAGCAACAGAGTAAACAAAGCCTTATATCTCCGCATCAGAACATCGTAGAGACACGGGGGTTGGACCGTTTGACTTGTGACTCGGAGGGTAATCACTAGTGGATGCCATTTTTTTCCCTAGCAACCAAATACAGTACCCTAGCAACAGAGTAAACAAAGCCTTATATCTCCGCATCAGAACATCGTAGAGACACGGGGTTTGGACCGTTTGACTCGTGACTCGGAGGGTAATCACTAGTGGATGCCATTTTTTTCCCTAGCAACCAAATACAGTACCCTAGCAACAGAGTAAACAAAGCCTTATATCTTCGCATCAGAACATCGTAGAGACACGGGGGTTGGATCGTTTGACTCATGACTCGGAGGGTAATCACTAGTGGATGCCATTTTTTCCCTAGCAACCAAATACAGTACCCTAGCAACAGAGTAAACAAACCCTTATATCTCCGCATCAGAACATCGTAGAGACACGGGGTTTGGACCGTTTGACTCGTGACTCGGAGTGTAATCACTAGTGGATGCCAATTTGCTCCCTAGCAACCAAATACATTACCCTAGCAACAGAGTAAACAAAGCCTTTTATCTCCACATCAGAACATCGCAGAGACACGGGGGTTGGACCGTTTGACTCGTATCTCGGAGTGTAATCACTAGTGGATGCCATTTTTTTCCCTAGCAACCAAATACAGTACCCTAGCAACAGAGTAAACAAAGCCTTATATCTCCGCATCAGAACATCGTAGAGACACGGGGGTTTGACCGTTTGACTCGTGACTCGGAGTGTAATCACTAGTGGATGCCAATTTTCTCCCTAGCAACCAAATACAGTACCCTAGCAACCGAATAAACAAAGCCTTATATCTTCGCATCAGAATATCGTAGAGACATGTGGGTTGAATTGTTTTACTTTTGGCTTGGAGTATAATCATATATTGTCCCCCGAAATTTGCCACGGCAAGCACCACTTCACATTTTCTTCAGGAAATGTACCTATCTAGTTATTATGTTGGCTTGACAAAGCCAACATACTGTTCTTCGATCTAAGCTTATTATTATTATTAGTGGTGCTTGCATTTATGCAAAGCATCACTATTATTATTGCTCAGGGATATTATTATTATTATTATTATTCTTATGTCTGCACACTTTTTCGGCGCGTAACTCGTCCCGCACGGTTTGCCGTAGTCCCATGAAAGAGGGCTCAAATCGACCGGTTTTTTGAGGAGATGGTGGCTATGACTTTTATAAGCAGTCGGGTGCAGAATTTCCGAAAGGGGGGCAAAAAACCACCCGAAAAATCCCATTGACTTAACATTACGCCAAACTTTGACAAGTCATAGCTCCGCTCGAGGATTTTGTAGAAACATGTGGGTTACAACATTTGAAGAGGGTGGTAGACTCTGTAAGAACATACATCACAATGGGGTGTAAGTTGTACCCCTGGGGTGTAAGAGGTGCCCAAAAATGCCCAATGAAAAGTCAATGGGGAAAATCCCATAGACTTAACATTGCAAAAACTTTGACGGGTCACAGGTCCGAGCGAGGATTTCATTGAAACATGTGGGTTACTAAATTTGAAGAGGGTGCTAGACTCTGTCAGGACGTCCCCCGCAATGGGGTTGTAATGTTACCCTAGCAACCATTTTGGGCACCCTAGCAACCTATCCCATAGACTGCCATTACAAAATGCCCAGAGGGATATCTTTGCACCACAGTGTCACAGAGACATGGGGGTGGGCTCATTTTACTCAGGCATCCAATCAGCCTCTCAGGACCCTTGCAGAGTTACTAAGCCACGCCCCTAGCAACCACTTTTGAGCACCCTAGCAACATAAAATTCAAACAGTTATATCTCGGCATCAGAACATCGTAGCGACACGGGGGTTAGACCGTTTTACTTGTGACTCGGAGTGTAATCACTTGCCACATCATTGGCCACTCCCAAGCCACGCCCCTAGCAACCAAATATGAGCACCCTAGCAACGGAATAAACAAATCATTATATCTCTGCATCAGAAAATCGTAGAGACATGGGGGTTGGACCGTTTTACTCGTGACTCAGAGGGTAATCATTAGTGGATGCCAAGAGGTATTAAGCCACGCCCCTAGCAACCAAATATGAGCACCCTAGCAACCGAATAAACAAAGCCTTATATCTCCGCATCAGAAAATCGTAGAGACACGGGGTTGGACCGTTTTACTCATGACTCAGAGGGTAATCACTAGTGGATGCCAAGTTGTATTAAGCCACGCCCCTAGCAACCAAATATGAGCACCCTAGCAACCGAATAAACAAAGCCTTATATCTCCGCATCAGAAAATCGTAGAGACACGGGGGTTGGACCGTTTTACTCGTGACTCAGAGGGTAATCATTAGTGGATGCCAAGAGGTATTAAGCCACGCCCCTAGCAACCAAATATGAGCACCCTAGCAACCGAATAAACAAAGCCTTATATCTCCGCATCAGAAAATCGTAGAGACACGGGGGTTGGACCGTTTTACTCATGACTCAGAGGGTAATCACTAGTGGATGCCAAGTTGTATTAAGCCACGCCCCTAGCAACCAAATATGAGCACCCTAGCAACCGAATAAACAAAGCCTTATATCTCCGCATCAGAAAATCGTAGAGACACGGGGGTTGGACCGTTTTACTCGTGACTCAGAGGGTAATCACTAGTGGGTGCCAAGTTGTATTGAGCCACGCCCATAGCAACCAAATATGAGCACCCTAGCAACGGAATAAACAAATCATTATATCTCCGCATCAGAAAATCGTAGAGAAACGGGGGTTGGACCGTTTTACTCGTGACTCAGAGGGTAATCATTAGTGGATGCCAAGAGGTATTAAGCCACGCCCCTAGCAACCAAATATGAGCACCCTAGCAACCGAATAAACAAATCGTTATATCTCTGCATCAGAAAATCGTAGAGACACGGGGGTTCGACCGTTTTACTCGTGACTCAGAGGGTAATCATTAGTGGATGCCATGAGGTATTAAGCCACGCCCCTAGCAACCAAATATGAGCACCCTAGCAACCAAATAAACAAATCATTATATCTCCACATCAGAAAATCGTAGAGACACGGGGGTTGGACCGTTTTACTCGTGACTTGGAGTGTAATCACTCGTGGATGCCAATTTTCTCCCTAGCAACCAAATACAGTACCCTAGCAACAGAGTAAACAAAGCCTTATATCTCCACATCAGAACATCATAGAGACACTGGGGTTGGACCGTTTGACTTGTGACTTGGAGTGTAATCACTAGTGGATGCCAATTTTTTCCCTAGCAACCAAATACAGTACCCTAGCAACAGAGTAAACAAAACCTTATATCTCCGCATCAGAACATCATAGAGACACGGGGGTTGGACCGTTTGACTCATGACTCGGAGTGAAATCACTAATGGATGCCAATTTTCTCCCTAGCAACCAAATACAGTACCCTAGCAACAGAGTAAACAAAGCCTTATATCTCCGCATCAGAACATCGTAAAGACACGGGGTTTGGACCGTTTGACTCGTGACTCGGAGGGTAATCACTAGTGGATGCCATTTTTTCCCCTAGCAACCAAATACAGTACCCTAGCAACAGAGTAAACAAAGCCTTATATCTCCGTATCAGAACATCGAAGAGACACGGGGGTTAGACCGTTTGACTCATGACTCGGAGGGTAATCACTAGTGGATGCCATTTTCTCCCTAGCAACCAAATACAATACCCTAGCAACAGAGTAAACAAAGCCTTATATCTCCGCATCAGAACATCGTAGAGACACGGGGGTTGGACCATTTTACTTGTGACTCGGCATGTAATCACTAGTGGATGCCAATTTTTTCCCTAGCAACCAAATACAGTACCCTAGCAACCGCATAAACAAAGCCTTATATCGCCGCATCAGAACATCGTAGAGACACGAGAGTTGGATCGTTTTACTTTTGGCTTGGAGTATAATCATATATGGTCCCCAGAATTTTGCCACGGCAAGCACCACTTCACATTTTCTTCAGGAAATGTACCTATCTAGTTATTATTCTTCTTCTGTTCATACTTTTTACCAATTGTAACTCCTCCTAGAGCTTTCAAGCTACACCCACAAAACTTTACAAAACTTTTAAGACTGGTCCGTAGATGGGTGCTATGACTTTTCTAACTGATGGGGCCTACCGAATTCCTAAACGGGGCGCTCAAACACCCCAAATTTTCCATTGACTTAACATTGCGACAAACTTTGACGGGTCATAGCTGCAAGCGTGAAATTTGTAGAAACTTGTGGGTTACCACATTTGAAGAGGCTGGCAGACTGTGTAAGAACATACATCACATTGGGGTGTAAGTTTCACCCCTGGGGCGTAAGGACCACCCAAATTTCCCCATTGACTTATAATGGGGGAGGGAACATGCCCATATAAGGGAATAAAAGCGTCCCAGATGGAATATCTTCACTTTAGAGTGTCGTAGAGACATGGGGGTGGGCTCAATTTAGTCAGGCATCCAATCAGTCTCTCAGGATCGCCCCATAGCTATTAAGCCACGCCCCTAGCAACCATTTTTGGGCACCCTAGCAACATATCCCATAGACTGCCATTATAAAATGCCCAGATGGATATCTTTGCAGCACAGTGTCACAGAGACATGGGGGTGGGCTCATTTTACTCAGGCATCCAATCAGTCTCAGAGGATTCTTATTGACGTATTAAGCCACGCCCCTAGCAACCAAATATGAGCACCCTAGCAACATAATAAACAAAGCCTTATATCTCTGGATCCGAACATCATAGAGACATGGGGGTTGGGTCTTTTGGTCATGTTAGCCTTATGCTAGCTCCATGCTAAGTCATACTAGCTTCATGCTAGTTTCGTGCTAGCTTTATGCTAATTTCATAATAAATCTTGCTAACTTCATGCTAATCATGTTAGCATCATGCTAGCTTCATACTAATTCATGTTAGCATCATGCTAACTTCATGTTAATTCATGTTAGCATCATGCTAGCTTCATGCTAATTCATGTTAGCTTCGTGCTAGCTTCATGCTAATTCATGTTAGCTTTGTGCTAGCTTCATGCTAATTCATGTTAGCATCGTGCTAGCTTCATGCTAATTCATGTTAGCATCGTGCTAGCTTCATGCTAATTCATGTTAGCATCGTGCTAGCTTCATGCTAATTCATGTTAGCATCGTGCTAGCTTCATGCTAATTCATGTTAGCATCGTGCTAGCTTCATGCTAATTCATGTTAGCATCGTGCTAGCTTCATGCTAATTCATGTTAGCATCGTGCTAGCTTCATGCTAATTCATGTTAGCATCGTGCTAGCTTCATGCTAATGCATGTTAGCGTCGTGCTAGCTTCATGCTAATTCATGTTAACGTCGTGCTAGCTTCATGCTAATTCATGTTAGCGTCGTGCTAGCTTCATGCTAATTCATGTTAGCTTCATGCTAATCATGCTAGCTTCCTGCTAATCATGCTAACATCATGCTAGCTTCATGCTAATCATGCTAGCATCATGCTAGCTTCATGCTAATTCATGTTAGCATCATGCTAGCTTCATGCTAATTCATGTTAGCATCATGCTAGCTTCATGCTAATTCATGTTAGCATCATGCTAGCTTCATGCTAACATCATGCTAGCTTCATGCTAATTCATGTAAGCATCATGCTAGCTTCATGCTAATTCATGTTAGCATCATGCTAGCTTCATGCTAATTCATGTTAGCATCATGCTAGCTTCATGTTAATTCATGTTAGCATCATGCTAGCTTCATGTTAATTCATGTTAGCATCATGTTAGCTTCATGCTAATTCATGTTAGCTTCATGCTAATTCAAGTTAGGATCATGCTAGCTTCATGCTAATTCATGTTAGCATCATGCTAGCTTCATGTTAATTCATGTTAGCATCATGCTAGCTTCATGCTAATTCATGTTAGCATCATGTTAGCTTCATGCTAATTCATGTTAGCTTCATGCTAATTCATGTTAGCATCATGCTAGCTTCATGCTAATTCATGTTAGCATCATGTTAGCTTCATGCTAATTCATGTTAGCATCATGTTAGCTTCATGCTAATTCATGTTAGCGTCATGCTAATTTATGTTAGCATCATGCTGGCTTCATGCTAATTCATGTTAACATCATGCTAGCTTCATGCTAATTCATGTTAACATCATGCTAACTTAGTGCTAAACATGCTAACATGGTAACTTTTGGTATCATGTTTACGGAAAGTTATAATACTAAACTAAACTTGTTTTAAATTTCTCTCAATCTGTTTTAAACGTTCAGGCTAGGCTTTGTCAAGCCAACATAAAGTTTGTCTTCAAACTTTTCTATCTAGTTATTATTATTCTTTTTCTTCTGAGACTAAAATTTCTAACTCTAACTCCTCCTAGAGCTTTCAAGCTACAGCCACCAAACTTTGCACAGACCTTCAGTCTGATCTGAGGAGGTGTGCTATATCTTTTCTAAGGGATCGGACTTACGGTTCTCCTAAACCGTCCGATCAAACATCCCAAAAAAGTCCCATAGACTTACATTCATAGAATGTTTAGGCTGAGTGTTTATTTTCAAATTCCAACTGTCAACTCTCATTCATAGAAATACATTACATCATCTCTCAACCTCTCTCAGTCTATCTCTGTCTCACAAAACTCACTCAATAGCACAAACACACACAACTACACACACACACACACACACACACACACACACACACACACACACACACACACACACAACCACACACAACTACACACAGACACACAATTACAAACACAAACACAAAATTATATATAACATACTGTCACAAAAACACAGACATGCACACACACACACACAACCACACACAGACACACAACTCCACACCGACACACAACTACACACACACACACAGACACACAACCACAAAATTACACACACAAACACAGTATTACACACCCAATCATACTCACACAAACACATAAATGTCCCAACTGCCCTACATGCCCCATTCTGCCTCATCTGCCCCAAATGCCCCAACCGCCCCATTTTGCCCCATTTGCCCCAACTGGCCAATTCTGCTCCAAATGCCTCATCTGCCCTAACTGCCCCATTCTGCCTCATCTGCCCTAAATGCCCCATCTGCCCCGTCTGCCCCACCTACCCAATTCTGCCCCAAATGCCCCAACTACCCTAAACGCCCCATCTGCCCCAAACACCCAATTCTGCCCCAACTGCCCTTAATGCCCCATCTGCCCCAAATGCCCCAACTACCCAATTCTGCCGCAAATGCCCCAACTACCCAATTCTGCCCCAAATGCCTCATCTGCCCCAACTGCCCCATTCTGCCCCAACTGCCCTAAATACCCCATCTGCCCTAAATGCCCCAAATGCCCCATCTGCCCTAAATGCCCCATCTGCCCCAAACACCGAATTTTGCCCCAACTGCCCTAAATGCCCCATCTGCCCCAAATGCCCCAACTACCCAATTCTGCCCTAAATGCCTCATCTGCCCCAACTGCCCTAAATACCCCATCTGCCCTAAATGCCCCATCTGCCCCAAATGCCCCATCCGTCCCATCTGCCCCAAACTGCCCTAAATGCCCCAACTGCCCTAAATGCCCCAACTGCCCTAAATGCCTCAAATACCCCAACTGCCTCATCTGCCCCATTCTGCCCCAACTGCCCTAAATGCCCCAACTGCTCTAAATGCCCCATTTGCCCTAAATGCCCCATCTGCCCCAAGTGCCCCGTCTGCCCCAATTAACCAATTCTGCCCCAAATGTCCCAACTACCCTAAATGCCACAAATGCCCCATCTGCCCCAACTGCCCAATTCTGCTCCAACTAACCCATCCGCCCCAACTAACTTAACTGCCCCAACTGCAGCTCCATCTATTACTCTCAGACTAGGCTTTCTCAAGCCAACATAAAGTTTGTTCACAAACTTTAACCTCATCTAGTTAGTGGTGCTTGCATTTATGCAAGGCATCACTATTATTATTGCTCATACTTATTATTATTATTAGTGGTGCTTGCATTTATGCAAAGCATCACTATTACTATTGCTCAGGGATATTATTATTAGTGGTGCTTGCATTTATGCAAAGCATCACTATTATTATTGCTTTCGGTTATTATTATTCTTCTTATATCTGGACACTTTTTCGGCACCTAACTCGTCCCGCACGGTTTGCCGTAGTCCCATGAAAGAGGGCTCAAATTGACCGGTTTATTGAGGAGAAGTGTGCTATGACTTTTATAAGGGATCGGGTGCACGATTTTCGAAAGGGGGGCGAAAAACCACCCAAAAAATCCCATTGACTTAACATTGCGCCCAACTTTGACGGGTCATATCTCCGTTCGAGGATTTTGTAGAAACATGTGGGTTACAACATTTGAAGAGGGTGGTAGACTCTGTAAGAACATACATCACATTGGGGTGTAAGTTGTACCCCTGGGGTGTAAGAGGCACCCAAATTTCCCCATTGACTTATAATGGGCCAGGAAACATGCCCATATAAGGGAATAAAATCGTTCCTGATGGGATATCTTTGCTTTACAGTGTCGTAGAGATAAGTGGGTGGGCTCATTTTACTCGGGCATCCAATCAGTGTCTCAGGATCATCTCAGACCTATTAAGCCACGCCCCTAGCAACCACTTTTGAGCACCCTAGCAACATCTCCCATAGACTGCCATTATAAAATGCCCAGATGGATATCTTTGCACTACAGTGTCATAGAGACATGGGGGTGGGCTCATTTTACTCAGGCATCCAATCAGTCTCTCAGGATCCTTACATAGGTATTAAGCCACGCCCCTAGCAACCACTTTTGAGCACCCTAGCAACATAAAATTCGAACAGTTATATCTCGGCATCCGAACATTGTAGAGACACGGGGGTTGGACCGTTTGACTCGTGACTCAGAGTGTAATCATTATGGGATGCCAATTTTTTCCCTAGCAACCAAATACAGTACCCTAGCAACAGAGTAAACAAAGCCTTATTATCTCCGCATCAGAACATCGTAAAGACACGGGGGTTGGACCGTTTGACTAGTGACTCGGAGTGTAATCATTATGGGATGCCAATTTTCTCCCTAGCAACCAAATACAGTACCCTAGCAACAGAGTAAACAAAGCCTTATATCTCCGCATCAGAACATCGTAGAGACACGGGGGTTGGACCGTTTCACTAGTGACTCGGAGTGTAATCATTATGGGATGCCAATTTTTTCCCTAGCAACCAAATACAGTACCCTAGCAACAGGGTAAACAAAGCCTTATATCTCCGCATCAGAACATCGTAGAGACATGGGGGTTGGACCGTTTGACTCGTGACTCGGGGTGTAATCATTATGGGATGCCAATTTTTTCCCTAGCAACCAAAATACAGTACCCTAGCAACAGAGTAAACAAAGCCTTATATCTCCGCATCAGAACATCGTAAAGACACGGGGGTTGGACCGTTTGACTAGTGACTCAGAGTGTAATCATTATGGGATGCCAATTTTTTCCCTAGCAACCAAATACAGTACCCTAGCAACAGAGTAAACAAAGCCTTATATCTCCGCATCAGAACATCGTAGAGACATGGGGGTTGGACTGTTTGACTAGTTACTCGGCGTGTAATCATTATGGGATGCCAATTTTTTCCCTAGCAACCAAATACAGTACCCTAGCAACAGAGTAAACAAAGCCTTATATCCCCGCATCAGAACTTGTAGAGACATGGGGGTTGGACCATTTTAATTTTGGGTTGGAGTATAATCATATATTGCCCCGAGTAATTTGCCACGGCAAGCACCACTTCACATTTTCTTCAGGAAATGTACCTATCTAGTTATTATTATGTTGGCTTGACAAAGCCAACATACTGATATTGTATTTAAACTTATTATGTTGGCTTGACAAAGCCAACATACTGATATTGTATTTAAACTTATTAGTGGTGCTTGCATTTATGCAAGGCATCACTATTACTATTCCTCAGGGATATTATTATATTTTATTCTTACATCTGCACGTTTTTTCGGCACCTAACTCGTCCCGCACGGTTTGTCGTAGACCCATGAAAGAGGGCTCAAATCGACCGGCTTATTGAGGAGAGGTGTGCTATGACTTTTATAAGCGATCGGGTGCAGGATTTCCGAAAGGGGGGCGAAAAACCACCCGAAAAATCCCATTGACTTAACATTGCGCCCAACTTTGACGAGTCATAGCTCCGCTCGAGGATTTTGTAGAAACATGTGGGTTACAACATTTGAAGAGGGTGGTAGACTCTGTAAGAACATACATCACATTGGGGTGTAAGTTGTACCCCTGGGGTGTAAGAGGCGCCCAAAAGTGCCCCAATGAAAAGTCAATGGGGGAAAATCCCATAGACTTAACATTGCAAAAACTTTGACGGGTCATAGGTACGAGTGAGGATTTTGTAAAAACATGTGGGTTACAATATTTGAAGAGGGTGGTAGACTCTGTAAGAACATGGATCTCAATGGGGTGTAAGTTGTACCCCTGGGGTGTAAGAGGCACCCGAATTTTCCCATTGACTTATAATGGGGCATGAAACATGCCCATATAAGGGAATAAAAAAGTTCCAGATGGGATATCTTTGCTTTACAATGTCGTAAAGACAAGGGGGTGGGCTCATTTTACTCAGACATCCAATCAGTCTATCAGGATATTCCCAAAGCTTTTAAGCCACGCCCCTAGCAACCACTTTTGAGCACCCTAGCAACATAAAATTTAAACAGTTATATCTCTGCATCAGAACATCATAGAGACACGGGGGTTGGACCGTTTGACTAGTGACTCGGCGTGTAATCATTATGGGATGCCAATTTTTTCCCTAGCAACCAAATACAGTACCCTAGCAACAGAGTAAACAAAGCCTTATATCTCCGCATCAGAACATCATAGAGACACGGGGGTTGGACCGTTTGACTCGTGACTCGGCGGGTAATCACTATGGGATGTCAAATTTTTCCCTAGCAACCAAATACAGTACCCTAGCAACAGAGTAAACAAAGCCTTATATCTCCACATCAGAACATTGTAGAGACACGGGGGTTGGACCGTATGACTCGTGACTCAGAGTGTAATCATTATGGGATGCCAAATTTTTCCCTAGCAACCAAATACAGTACCCTAGCAACCGGATAAACACAGCCTTATATCTCCACATCAGAACATCGTACAGACACGGGAGTTGGACCGTTTGACTCGTGACTCAGAGTGTAATCATTATGGGATGTCAAAATTTTCCCTAGCAACCAAATACAGTACCCTAGCAAACGAATAAACAAAGCCTTATATCTCTGCATCAGAACATCGTAGAGACACGGGGGTTGGACCGTATGACTTGTGACTCAGAGTGTAATCATTATGGGATGCCAAATTTTTCCCTAGCAACCAAATACAGTACCCTAGCAACCGGATAAACACAGCCTTATATCTCCACATCAGAACATCGTAGAGACACGGGAGTTGGACCGTTTGACTCGTGACTCAGAGTGTAATCATTATGGGATGCCATTTTTTTCCCTAGCAACCAAATACAGTACCCTAGCAACAGAGTAAACAAAGCCTTATATCTCCGCATCAGAACATCGTAGAGACACGGGGGTTGGACCGTTTGACTCGTGACTCAGAGTGTAATCACTATGGGATGCCAATTTTTTCCCTAGCAACCAAATACAGTACCCTAGCAACAGAGTAAACAAAGCCTTATATCTCCGCATCAGAACATCGTAGAGACATGGGGGTTGGACCGTTTGACTTGTGACTCGGAGGGTAATCACTAGTGGATGCCACTTTTTCCCTTAGCAACCAAATACAGTACCCTAGCAACAGAGTAAACAAAGCCTTATATCTCCGCATCAGATAATCGTAGAGACACGGGGGTTGGACCGTTTGACTCGTGACTCAGAGTGTAATCACTATGGGATGCCAATTTTTTCCCTAGCAACCAAATACAGTACCCTAGCAACAGAGTAAACAAAGCCTTATATCTCCGCATCAGAACATCGTAGAGACATGGGGGTTGGACCGTTTGACTTGTGACTTGGAGTGTAATCACCAGTGGATGCCAATTTTTTCCCTAGCAACCAAATACAGTACCCAAGCAACAGCGTAAACAAAGGCTTATATCTCCGCATCAGAACATCGTAGAGACACGGGAGTTGGATCGTTTTACTTTTGGCTTGGAGTATAATCATGTATGGTCCCCAGAATTTTGCCACGGCAAGCACCACTCACATTTTCTTCAGGAAATGTACCTATCTAGTTATTATTATTCTTCTTCTTCTTCTTCTTCTTCTTCTTCTGAGACTAAAATTTCTGCGGCTAACTCGTCCGACAGCTTTCAAGCTACATCCACGAAATTTTCCACGGACATTCTGACTGGTCTAAAGAAGTGTGCTATATCTTTTTGACGGGATCCGACTTACAGAATTCCTAAAACGGGACATTAAACTTCGGAAAAGTCCCATTTACTTAACATTGCGACAAACTTTGACGGGTCATAGCTGCAAGCGAGAAATTTGTAGAAACTTGTGGGTTACCACTTTTCAAGAGGCTGGCAGGCACTGTGAGAACATACCTCACATTGGGGTGTAAGCTGTACCCCTTGGGTGTAAGAGGACCCCAAAATTCCCCATTGACTTATAACGGGGCAGGAAACATGCCCATATAAGGGAATAAAAGCGTCCCAGATGGAATATCTTCGCTTTACAGTGTCACAGAGACATGTGGGTGGGCTCATTTTACTCAGGCATCCAATCAGTCTCGGAGGATTCTTATTGAGGTATTAAGCCACGCCCCTAGCAACCAAATATGAGCACCCTAGCAACATAATAAACAAAGCCTTATATCTCTGGATCCGAAAATCATAGAGACATGGGGGTTGGGTCTTTTGGTCATGTTAGTCTTATGCTAGCTCCATGCTAAGTCATACTAGCTTCATGCTAGTTTAGTGCTAGCTTTATGCTAATTTCATAATAAATCATGCTAGCTTCATGCTAATTCATGTTAGCATCGTGCTAGCTTCATGCTAATTCATGTTAGCATCGTGCTAGCTTCATGCTAATTCATGTTAGCATCGTGCTAGCTTCATGCTAATTCATGTTAGCATCGTGCTAATTCATGTTAGCATCGTGCTAGCTTCATGCTAATTCATGTTAGCATTGTGCTAGCTTCATGCTATTTCATGTCGTGCTAGCTTCATGCTAATTCATGTTAGCGTCGTGCTAGCTTCATGCTAATTCATGTTAACGTCGTGCTAGCTTCATGCTAATTCATGTTAGCGTCGTGCTAGCTTCATGCTAATTCATGTTAGCGTCATGCTAGCTTCATGCTAATTCATGTTAGCGTCGTGCTAGCTTCATGCTAATTCATGTTAGCGTCGTGCTAGCTTCATGCTAATTCATGTTAGCGTCGTGCTAGCTTTATGCTAATTCATGTTAGCTTCATGCTAATCATGCTAGCATCGTGCTAGCTTCATGCTAATCATGCTAGCATCGTGCTAGCTTCATGCTAATCATGCTAGCATCATGCTAGCTTCATGCTAATCATGCTAGCATCATGCTAGCTTCATGCTAATTCATGTTAGCATCATGCTAGCTTCATGTTAATTCATGTTAGCATCATGCTAGCTTCATGCTAATTCATGTTAGCATCATGCTAGCTTCATGCTAATTCATATTAGCATCATGCTAGCTTCATGCTAATTCATGTTACCATAATGCTAGCTTCATGCTTATTCATGTTAACATCATGCTAGCTTCATGCTAATTCATGTTAGCATCATGCTAGCTTCATGCTAATTCATGTTAACATCATGCTAGCTTCATGCTAATTCATGTTACCATCATGCTAGCTTCATGCTAATTCATGTTAGCATCATGCTAATTCATGTTAGCATCATGCTAGCTTCATGCTAATTCATGTTAGCATCATGCTAGCTTCATGCTAATTCATGTTAGCATCATGCTAGCTTCATGCTAATTCATGTTAGCATCATGCTAGCTTCATGCTAATTCATGTTAGCATCATGCTAGCTTCATGCTAATTCATGTTAGCATCATGCTAGCTTCATGCTAATTCATGTTAGCATCATGCTAGCTTCATGCTAATTCATGTTAGCATCATGCTAGCTTCATGCTAATTCATTTTAGCATCATGCTAGCTTCATGCTAATTCATATTAGCATCATGCTAGCTTCATGCTAATTCATATTAGCATCATGCTAACGTCATGCTAATTCATGTTAGCATCATGCTAGCTTCATGTTAACTTCATGCTAATCATGCTAGCATCATGCTAGCTTCATGCTAATCATGCTAACATCATGCTAGCTTCATGCTAATCCTGCTAACATCATGCTAGCTTCATGTTACTCATGCTAGAATCATGCTAGCTTCATGCTAATCATGCTAGCATCATTCTAGCTTCATGCTAATCATGTTAGCATCATGCTAAATCAGCCTAGCTTCATTCTTAAACATACTAACAGCCAGATAGCCTACTAAACTAAACTTCTATCAAACCGTTTTAAACGTTCAGGCTACGCTTTGTCAAGCCAACATAAAGTTTGTCAACAAACTTTTCTATCTAGTTAGTGGTGCTTGCATTTATGCAAGGCATCACTATTACTATTGCTCATACTTATTATTTATAATTATTATTCTTCTTTTTCTGGACACTTTTTCGGCGCGTAACTCGTCCCGCACGGTTTAACGTAGTCCCACGAAAGAGGGCTCAAATTGACCGGATTATTGAGGAGAGGTGTGCTATGACTTTTATAAGGGATCGGGTGCAGGATTTCTGAAAGGGGGGCAAAAAACCACCCGAAAAATCCCATTGACTTAACATTGCGCCCAACTTTGACAGGTCATAGCTCCGCTAGAGGATTTTATAGAAACATGTGGGTTACAACATTTGAAGAGGGTGGTAGGCTCTGTAAGAACATGGATCACAATGGGGTGTAAGTTGTACCCCTGGGGTGTAAGAGGCACCCAAAAATTCCCATTGACTTATAATGGGGCAGGAAACATGCCCATATAAGGAAATAAAAAAGTTCCAGCTGGGATATCTTCGCTTTACAATGTCCTACAGACAAGTGGGTGGGCTCATTTCACTCCGGCATCCAATCAGTCTCTCAGGATCATCTCAGAGCTATTAAGCCACGCCCCTAGCAACAATTTTGGCCACCCTAGCAACATCTCCCATAGACTGCCATTATAAAATGCCCAGATGGATATCTTTGCACCTGAGTGTCATAGAGACATGGGGGTGGGCTCATTTTACTCAGGCATCCAATCAGTTTCTCAGGATCCTTAAAGACTTACTAAGCCACGCCCCTAGCAACCACTTTTCAGCACCCTAGCAACATAAAATTCAAACAGTTATATCTCAGCATCCGAACATCGTAGAGACACGGGGGTTGGACCGTTTGACTCGTGACTCAGAGTGTAATCATTATGGGATGCCAATTTTTTCCCTAGCAACCAAATACAGTACCCTAGCAACAGAGTAAACAAAGCCTTATATCTCCGCATCAGAACATCGTAGAGACACGGGGGCTGGACCGTTTGACTCGTGACTCTGAGTGTAATCATTATGGGATGCCAATTTTTTCCCTAGCAACCAAATACAGTACCCTAGCAACAGAGTAAACAAAGCCTGATATCTCCGCATCAGAACATCGTAGAGACATGGGGGTTGGACCGTTTGACTCGTGACTCAGAGTGTAATCATTATGGGATGCCAATTTTTTCCCTAGCAACCAAATACAGTACCCTAGCAACAGAGTAAACAAAGCCTTATATCTCCGCATCAGAACATCGTAGAGACATGGGGGTTGGACCGTTTGACTCGTGACTCAGAGTGTAATCATTATGGGATGCCAATTTTTTCCCTAGCAACCAAATACAGTACCCTAGCAACAGAGTAAACAAAGCCTTATATCTCCGCATCAGAACATCGTAGAGACATGGGGGTTGGACCGTTTGACTCGTGACTCAGAGTGTAATCATTATGAGATGCCAATTTTTTCCCTAGCAACCAAATACAGTACCCTAGCAACAGAGTAAACAAAGCCTTATATCTCCGCATCAGAACATCGTAGAGACATGGGGGTTGGACCGTTTGACTCGTGACTCAGAGTGTAATCATTATGGGATGCCAATTTTTTCCCTAGCAACCAAATACAGTACCCTAGCAACAGAGTAAACAAAGCCTTATATCTCCGCATCAGAACATCGTAGAAACACGGGGGTTGGACCGTTTGACTCGTGACTCGGAGGGTAATCACTATGGGATGTCAAAATTTTCCCTAGCAACCAAATACAGTACCCTAGCAACCGAATAAACAAATCCTTATATCTCTGCATCAGAACATCGTTGAGACACGGAGGTTGGACCGTATGCCTCAGGACTCAGAGTGTAATCATTATGGGATGTCAAAATTTTCCCTAGCAACCAAATACAGTACCCTAGCAACCGGATAAACACAGCCTTATATCTCCACATCAGAACATCGTACAGACACGGGAGTTGGATCGTTTAACTTTTGGCTTGGAGTATAATCATATATGGTCCCCAGAATTTTGCCACGGCAAGCACCACTCACATTTTCTTCAGGAAATGTACCTATCTAGTTATGTTGGCTTGAGAAAGCCAACATACTGTTGTTGCACTTAAACTTATTATTATTATTATTATTATTATTATTATTATTATTATGTTGGCTTGAGAAAGCCAACATACTGTTGTTGCACTTAAACTTATTATTATTATTCTTTTTCCGAGACTAAAATTTCTAACTCTAACTCGTCCTAGAGCTTTCAAGCTACAGCCATCAAACTTTGGACAGACCTTCGGTCTGATCTGACTCGAGTTGCTATATCTTTTCTAACTGATGGGACCTTCCGAATTCCTAAACGGGGCGCTGAAACACCCCAAAATTTCCATTGACTTAACATTGAGACAAACTTTGACGGGTCATAGCTGCGAGTGAGAAACTTGTAGAAACTTTTGGCTTACCACATTTAAGGAGGCTGACAGGCTGTGTAAGAGCATACCTCACAATGGGGTGTAAGCTGTACTGCTGGGGTGTAAGAGGCCCCCAAAATTTCCCATTGACTTATAATGGGGCAGGAAACATGCCCATAAAAGGGAATAAAAGCGTCCCAGATGGTATATCTTCACTTTAGAGTGTCTTAGAGACATGGGGGTGGGCTCATTTTACTCAAGCATCCAATCAGTCTCTTAGGATCACCCCAGAGCTATTAAGCCACGCCCCTAGCAACAATTTTGGGTACCCTAGCAACATCTCCCATAGACTACCATTATAAAAAGCCCAGATGGATATCTTTGCACCAGAGTGTCAAAGAGACATAGGGGTGGGCTCATTTTACTCAGGCATCCAATCAGTCTCTTAGGATTCTTATTGAGGTATTAAGCCACGCCCCTAGCAACAAAATATGAAGACCCTAGCAACATAATAAACAAAGCCTTATATCTCTGGATCTGAACATCGTAGAGACACAGGGGTTGGACCGTTTTACTTGTGGCTTGAAGTGTGATCATTATGGGATGCCAATTTTCTCCCTAGCAACCAAACTTAGTACCCTAGCAACGGAATAACAAAGCCTCATATCGCTGCATCAGAACATTGTAGAGACACGGGGGTTGGACCGTTTTACTTGTGGCTTGAAGTGTGATCATTATGGGATGCCAATTTTCTCCCTAGCAACCAAACTTAGTACCCTAGTAACGGAATAAACAAAGCCTTATATCTCCGCATCAGAACATTGTAGAGACACGGGGGTTGGACCGTTTTACTTGTGGCTTGAAGGGTGATCATTATGGGATGCCAATTTTCTCCCTAGCAACCAAACTTAGTACCCTAGCAACGCAATAAATGTTAGCTTCATGCTAGCTTCCTGCTAATCATGCTAGCTTCATGCTAGCTTCATGCTAATCATGCTAACATCATGCTAGCTTCCTGCTAATCATGCTAGCTTCATAATAGCTTCATGCTAATCATGCTAACATCATGCTAGCTTCCTGCTAATCATGCTAACTTCATGCTAGCTTCATGCTAATCATGCTAACTTCATGCTAGCTTCATGCTAATCATGCTAACATCATGCTAGCTTCATGCTAATCATGCTAGCATCATGCTAGCTTCATGCTAATCATGCTAGCATCATGCTAGCTTCATGTTAATCATGCTAGCATCATGCTAGCTTCATGCTAATCATGCTAGCATCATGCTAGCTTCATGCTAATCATGCTAGCAGCATGCTAGCTTCATGCTAATCATGCTAACATCAAGCTAGCTTCATGCTAATCATGCTAGCATCATGCTAGCTTCATGCTAATCATGCTAGCATCATGCTAGCTTCATGCAAATCATGCTAGCATCATGCTAACTTCATGCTAATCATGCTAACATCATGCTAGCTTCATGCTAATCATGCTAGCATCATGCTAGCTTCATGCTAATCATGCTAACTTCATGCTAATCATGCTAGCATCATGCTAGCTTCATGCTAATCATGCTAGCAACAAGCTAGCTTCATGCTAATCATGCTAGCATCATGCTAGCTTCATGCTAATCATGCTAACATCATGCTAGCTTCATGGTAAATCATGCTACCTTCATACTTAAACATACTAACAGCCAGATAGCCTACTAAACTAAACTTATGTCAAACCGTTTTAAACGTTCAGGCTACGCTTTCTCAAGCCAACATAAAGTTTGTCTTCAAACTTTACCATCTAGTTATTCTTTTTCTTCTGAGACTAAAATTTCTAACTCTAACTCGTCCTAGAGCTTTCAAGCTACAGCCATCAAACTTTGGACAGACTTTCGGTCTGATCTGACGAGGTGTGCTATATCTTTTCTAACTGATGGGACCTTCCGAATTCCTAAACGGGGCGCTGAAACACCCCAAAATTTCCATTGACTTAACATTGAGACAAACTTTGACGGGTCATAGCTGCGAGTGAGAAACTTGTAGAAACTTGTGGCTTACCACATTTAAGGAGGCTGACAGGCTGTGTAAGAACATGCCTCACAATGGGGTGTAAGCTGTACCCCTGGGGTGTAAGAGGCCCCCAAATTTTCCCATTGACTTATAATGGGGCAGGAAACATGCCCATAAAAGGGAATAAAAGCGTCCCAGATGGAATATCTTCACTTTAGAGTGTCTTAGAGACATGGGGGTGGGCTCATTTTACTCAAGCATCCAATCAGTCTCTTAGGATCACCCCAGAGCTATTAAGCCACGCCCCTAGCAACAATTTTGGGTACCCTAGCAACATCTCCCATAGACTACCAATATAAAAAGCCCAGATGGATATCTTTGCACCAGAGAGTCATAGAGACATAGGGGTGGGCTCATTTTACTCAGGCATCCAATCAGTCTCTTAGGATTCTTATTGAGGTATTAAGCCACGCCCCTAGCAACAAAATATGAAGACCCTAGCAACATAATAAACAAAGCCTTATATCTCTGGATCTGAACATCGTAGAGACACGGGGGTTGGACCGTTTTACTTGTGGCTTGAAGTGTAATCATTATGGGATGCCAATTTTCTCCCTAGCAACCAAACTTAGTACCCTAGCAACGGAATAAACAAAGCCTCATATCTCTGCATCAGAACATTGTAGAGACACGGGGGTTGGACCGTTTTACTTGTGGCTTGAAGTGTGATCATTATGGGATGCCAATTTTCTCCCTAGCAACCAAACTTAGTACCCTAGTAACGGAATAAACAAAGCCTTATATCTCCGCATCAGAACATTGTAGAGACACGGGGGTTGGACCGTTTTACTTGTGGCTTGAAGGGTGATCATTATGGGATGCCAATTTTCTCCCTAGCAACCAAACTTAGTACCCTAGCAACGCAATAAATGTTAGCTTCATGCTAGCTTCCTGCTAATCATGCTAGCTTCATGCTAGCTTCATGCTAATCATGCTAACATCATGCTAGCTTCATGCTAATCATGCTAACTTCATGCTAATCATGCTAACTTCATGCTAGCTTCATGCTATTCATGCTAACATCATGCTAGCTTCATGCTAATCATGCTAGCATCATGCTAGCTTCATGCTAATCATGCTAGCATCATGCTAGCTTCATGCTAATCATGCTAGCATCATGCTAGCTTCATGCTAGCTTCATGCTAATCATGCTAGCATCATGCTAGCTTCATGCTAATCATGCTAGCATCATGCTAGCTTCATGCTAATCATGCTAGCATCATGCTAGCTTCATGCTAATCATGCTAGCATCATGCTAGCTTCATGCTAATCATGCTAGCATCATGCTAGCTTCATGCTAATCATGCTAGCATCATGCTAGCTTCATGCTAATCATGCTAGCATCATGCTAGCTTCATGCTAATCATGCTAGCATCATGCTAGCTTCATGCTAATCATGCTAGCATCAAGCTAGCTTCATGCTAATCATGCTAGCATCATGCTAGCTTCATGCTAATCATGCTAGCATCATGTTAGCTTCATGCAAATCATGCTAACATCATGCTAACTTCATGCTAATCATGCTAGCATCATGCTAGCTTCATGTTAATCATGCTAACTTAATGCTAATCATGCTAGCTTCATGCTAATCATGCTAACTTCATGCTAATCATGCTAGCATCATGCTAGCTTCATGCTAATCATGCTAGCTTCATGCTAATCATGCTAACATCATGCTAGCTTCATGGTTAATCATGCCACCTTCATACTTAAACATACTAACAGCCAGATAGCCTACTAAACTAAACTTATGTCAAACCGTTTTAAACGTTCAGGCTACGCTTTCTCAAGCCAACATAAAGTTTGTCTTCAAACTTTACTATCTAGTTATTATTATTCTTCTTCTTCTTCTGAGACTAAAATTTCTGCGGCTAACTCGTCCGACAGCTTTCAAGCTACATCCACGAAATTTTCCACGGACATTCTGACTGGTCTAAAGAAGTGTGCTATATCTTTTTGATGGGATCCGACTTACAGAATTCCTAAAACGGGACATTAAACTTCGGAAAAGTCCCATTTACTTAACATTGCGACAAACTTTGACGGGTCATAGCTGCAAGCGAGAAATTTGTAGAAACTTGTGGGTTACCACTTTTCAAGAGGCTGGCAGGCACTGTGAGAACATACCTCACATTGGGGTGTAAGCTGTACCCCTTGGGTGTAAGAGGCCCCCAAAATTCCCCATTGACTTATAACGGGGCAGGAAACATGCCCATATAAGGGAATAAAAGCGTCCCAGATGGAATATCTTCGCTTTACAGTGTCATAGAGACATGGGGGTGGACTCATTTTACTCAGGCATCCAATCAGTCTCTCAGGATCGCCCCATAGCTATTAAGCCACGCCCCTAGCAACCATTTTTGGGCACCCTAGCAACATATCCCATAGACTGCCATTATAAAATGCCCAGATGGATATCTTTGCAGCACAGTGTCACAGAGACATGGGGGTGGGCTCATTTTACTCAGGCATCCAATCAGTCTCGGTGGATTCTTATTGAGGTATTAAGCCACGCCCCTAGCAACCAAATATGAGCACCCTAGCAACATAATAAACAAAGCCTTATATCTCTGGATCCGAAAATCATAGAGACATGGGGGTTGGGTCTTTTGGTCATGTTAGCCTTATGCTAGCTCCATGCTAAGTCATACTAGCTTCATGCTAGTTTCGTGCTAGCTTTATGCTAATTTCATAATAAATCATGCTAGCTTCATGCTAATTCATGTTAGCTTCATGCTAGCTTCATGCTAATTCATGTTAGCATCGTGCTAGCTTCATGCTAATTCATGTTAGCATCGTTCTAGCTTCATGCTAATTCATGTTAGCATCGTGCTAGCTTCATGCTAATTCATGTTAGCATCGTTCTAGCTTCATGCTAATTCATGTTAGCATCGTGCTAGCTTCATGCTAATTCATGTTAGCATCGTGCTAGCTTCATGCTAATTCATGTTAGCGTCGTGCTAGCTTCATGCTAATTCATGTTAGCGTCGTGCTAGCTTCATGCTAATTCATGTTAGCGTCGTGCTAGCTTCATGCTAATTCATGTTAGCATCGTGCTAGCTTCATGCTAATTTATGTTAGCGTCGTGCTAGCTTCATGCTAATTCATGTTAGCGTCGTGCTTGCTTCATGCTAATTCAAGTTAGCGTCGTGCTAGCTTCATGCTAATTCATGTTAGCGTCGTGCTAGCTTCATGCTAATTCATGTTAACGTCGTGCTAGCTTCATGCTAATTCATGTTAACGTCGTGCTAGCTTCATGCTAACTCATGTTAACGTCGTGCTAGCTTCATGCTAATTCATGTTAGCGTCGTGCTAGCTTCATGCTAATTCATGTTAGCTTCATGCTAATCATGCTAACATCATGCTAGCTTCCTGCTAATCATGCTAGCATCATGCTAGCTTCATGCTAATCATGCTAGCATCATGCTAGCTTCATGCTAATTCATGTTAGCACAATGCTAATTCATGTTAGCATCGTGCTAGCTTCATGCTAATTCATGTTAGCATCGTGCTAGCTTCATGCTAATTAATGTTAGCATCGTGCTAGCTTAATGCTAATTCATGTTAGCATCGTGCTAGCTTCATGCTAATTCATGTTAGCATCGTGCTAGCTTCATGCTAATTCATGTTAGCATCGTGCTAGCTTCATGCTAATTCATGTTAGCACAATGCTAATTCATGTTAGCATCATGCTAGCTTCATGCTAATTCATGTTAGCATCATGCTAGCTTCATGCTAATTCATGTTAGCATCATGCTAGCTTCATGCTAATTCATGTTAGCATCATGCTAGCTTAATGCTAATTCATGTTAGCATCATGCTAGCTTCATGCTAATTTATGTTAGCATCATGTTAGCTTCATGCTAATTCATGTTAGCATCATGCTAGCTTCATGCTAATTCATGTTAGCATCATGTTAGCTTCATGCTTATTCATGTTAGCATCATGCTAGCTTCATGCTAATTCATGTTTGCATCATGCTAGCTTCATGCTAATTCATGTTAGAATCATGCTAACTTAGTGCTAAACATGCTAACATGGTAACTTTTGGTATCATGTTTACGGAAAGTTATAATCCTAAACTAAACTTGTTTTAAATTTCTCTCAATCTGTTTTAAACGTTCAGGCTAGGCTTTGTCAAGCCAACATAAAGTTTGTCTTCAAACTTTTCTATCTAGTTATATTTTATTCTTACATCCGGACACTTTTTTCGGCGATTAACTCGTCCCGCACGCTTTGTTGTAGACCCATGAAAGAGGGCTCAAATCGACCGGATTATTGAGGAGAGGTGTGCTATGACTTTTATAAGGGATCGGGTGCAGGATTTCCGAAAGGGGGGCGTAAAACCACCCCAAAAATCCCATTGACTTAACATTGGGCCCAACTTTGACGGGTCATAGCTCCGCTCGTGGATTTTGTAGAAACATGTGGGTTACAACATTTGAAGAGGGTGGTAGGCTCTGTAAAAACATAGATCACAATGGGGTGTAAGTTGTACCCCTGGGGTGTAAGAGGTGCCCAAAAGTGCCCCAATGAAAAGTCAATGGGGCAAAATCCCATAGACTTACCATTGCTAAAATTTTGACGGGTCATAGGTCCGAGCCAGGATTTCATAGAAACATGTGGGTTACTAAATTTGAAAAGGGTGCTAGACTCTGTCAGGACGTACCCCACAATGGGGTGTAAGGTTACCATAGCAACCATTTTGGGCACCCTAGCAACCTATACCATTGACTGCCATTATAAAATGCCCAGATGGATATCTTCGCACCACAGTGTCATAGAGACATGGGGGTGGGCTCATTTTACTCAGGCATCCAATCAGTCTCTCAGGATCCTTACAGACTTACTAAGCCACGCCCCTAGCAACCACTTTTGAGCACCCTAGCAACATAAAATACAAACAATTATATCTCGGCATCAGAACATCTTAGTGACACGGGGGTTGGACCGTTTTACTTGTGACTAGGGGTGTAACAATTGGGCACATCATTGGCCACTCCCAAGCCACGCCCCTAGCAACCAAATTTGAGCACCCTAGCAACCGAATAAACAAAGCCTTATATCTCCGCATCAGAACATCGTAGAGACACGGGGTTTGGACCGTTTTACTTGTGACTCGGAATGTAATCACTGGGCACATCATTGGCCACTCCCAAGCCACGCCCCTAGCAACCAAATACAGTACCCTAGCAACAGAGTAAACAAAGCCTTATATCTCCGCATCAGAACATCGTAGAGACATGGGGTTTGGACCGTTTGACTCGTGACTCGGAGGGTAATCACTAGTGGATCCCATTTTTTTCCCTAGCAACCAAATACAGTACCCTAGCAACAGAGTAAACAAAGCCTTATATCTCCGCATCAGAACATCGTAGAGACACGGGGGTTGGACCGTTTGACTCGTGACTCGGAGGGTAATCACTAGTGGATCCCATTTTTTTCCCTAGCAACCAAATACAGTACCCTAGCAACAGAGTAAACAAAGCCTTATATCTCCGCATCAGAACATCGTAGAGACACGGGGGTTGGACCGTTTGACTCGTGACTCGGAGGGTAATCACTGGGCTCATCATTGGCCACTCCCAAGCCACGCCCCTAGCAACCAAATACAGTACCCTAGCAACAGAGTAAACAAAGCCTTATATCTCCGCATCAGAACATCGTAGAGACATGGGGTTTGGACCGTTTGACTCGTGACTCGGAGGGTAATCACTAGTGGATCCCATTTTTTTCCCTAGCAACCAAATACAGTACCCTAGCAACAGAGTAAACAAAGCCTTATATCTCCGCATCAGAACATCGTAGAGACACGGGGGTTGGACCGTTTGACTCGTGACTCGGAGGGTAATCACTAGTGGATGCAATTTTTTTCCCTAGCAACCAAATACAGTACCCTAGCAACAGAGTAAACAAAGCCTTATATCTCCGCATCAGAACATCGTAGAGACACGGGGGTTGGACCGTTTGACTCGTGACTCGGAGGGTAATCACTAGTGGATGCAATTTTTTTCCCTAGCAACCAAATACAGTACACTAGCAACAGAGTAAACAAAGCCTTATATCTCCGCATCAGAACATCGTAGAGACACGGGGGTTGGATCGTTTGACTTTTGGCTTGGAGTATAATCATAAATTGTCCCACGAAACTTGCCACGGCAAGCACCACTCACATTTTCTTCAGGAAATGTACCTATCTAGTTAGTGGTGCTTGCATTTATGCAAGGCATCACTATTACTATTGCTCATACTTATTATTTATAATTATTATTCTTCTTTTTCTGGACACTTTTTCGGCGCGTAACTCGTCCCGCACGGTTTAACGTAGTCCCACGAAAGAGGGCTCAAATCGACCGGATTATTGAGGAGAGGTGTGCTATGACTTTTATAAGGGATCGGGTGCAGGATTTCTGAAAGGGGGGCAAAAAACCACCCGAAAAATCCCATTGACTTAACATTGCGCCCAACTTTGACAGGTCATAGCTCCGCTAGAGGATTTTATAGAAACATGTGGGTTACAACATTTGAAGAGGGTGGTAGGCTCTGTAAGAATATGGATCACAATGGGGTGTAAGTTGTACCCCTGGGGTGTAAGAGGCACCCAAAAATTCCCATTGCCTTATAATGGGGCAGGAAACATGCCCATATAAGGAAATAAAAAAGTTCCAGCTGGGATATCTTCGCTTTACAATGTCCTACAGACAAGTGGGTGGGCTCATTTCACTCCGGCATCCAATCAGTCTCTCAGGATCATCTCAGAGCTATTAAGCCACGCCCCTAGCAACAATTTTGGCCACCCTAGCAACATCTCCCATAGACTGTCATTATAAAATTCCCAGATGGATATCTTTGCACCTGAGTGTCATAGAGACATGGGGGTGGGCTCATTTTACTCAGGCATCCAATCAGTTTCTCAGGATCCTTAAAGACTTACTAAGCCACGCCCCTAGCAACCACTTTTCAGCACCCTAGCAACATAAAATTCAAACAGTTATATCTCAGCATCCGAACATCGTAGAGACACGGGGGTTGGACCGTTTGACTCGTGACTCAGAGTGTAATCATTATGGGATGCCAATTTTTTCCCTAGCAACCAAATACAGTACCCTAGCAACAGAGTAAACAAAGCCTTATATCTCCGCATCAGAACATCGTAGAGACACGGGGGTTGGACCGTTTGACTCGTGACTCTGAGTGTAATCATTATGGGATGCCAATTTTTTCCCTAGCAACCAAATACAGTACCCTAGCAACAGAGTAAACAAAGCCTTATATCTCCGCATCAGAACATCGTAGAGACATGGGGGTTGGACCGTTTGACTCGTGACTCAGAGTGTAATCATTATGGGATGCCAATTTTTTCCCTAGCAACCAAATACAGTACCCTAGCAACAGAGTAAACAAAGCCTTATATCTCCGCATCAGAACATCGTAGAGACATGGGGGTTGGACCGTTTGACTCGTGACTCAGAGTGTAATCATTATGGGATGCCAATTTTTTCCCTAGCAACCAAATACAGTACCCTAGCAACAGAGTAAACAAAGCCTTATATCTCCGCATCAGAACATCGTAGAGACATGGGGGTTGGACCGTTTGACTCGTGACTCAGAGTGTAATCATTATGGGATGCCAATTTTTTCCCTAGCAACCAAATACAGTACCCTAGCAACAGAGTAAACAAAGCCTTATATCTCCGCATCAGAACATCGTAGAGACACGGGGGTTGGACCGTTTGACTCGTGACTCAGAGTGTAATCATTATGGGATGCCAATTTTTTCCCTAGCAACCAAATACAGTACCCTAGCAACAGAGTAAACAAAGCCTTATATCTCCGCATCAGAACATCGTAGAGACACGGGGGTTGGACCGTTTGACTCATGACTCGGAGGATAATCACTATGGGATGTCAAAATTTTCCCTAGCAACCAAATACAGTACCCTAGCAACCGAATAAACAAAGCCTTATATCTCTGCATCAGAACATCGTTGAGACACGGGGGTTGGACCGTATGCCTCAGGACTCAGAGTGTAATCATTATGGGATGCCAAATTTTTCCCTAGCAACCAAATACAGTACCCTAGCAACAGAGTAAACAAAGCCTTATATCTCCGCATCAGAACATCGTAGAGACACGGGGGTTGGACCGTTTTACTTGTGACTCGGAGTGTAATCACTGGGCACATAATTGGCCACTCCCAAGCCACGCCCCTAGCAACCAAATACAGTACCCTAGCAACAGAGTAAACAAAGCCTTATATCTCCGCATCAGAACATCGTAGAGACACGGGGGTTGGACCGTTTTACTTGTGACTCGGAGTGTAATCAATGGGCCCATCATTGGCCACTCCCAAGCCACGCCCCTAGCAACCAAATACAGTACCCTAGCAACAGAGTAAACAAAGCCTTATATCTCCACATCAGAACATCGTAGAGACATGGGGGTTGGACCGTTTGACTCATGACTCGGAGGGTAATCACTAGTGGATGCCATTTTTTTCCCTAGCAACCAAATACAGTACCCTAGCAACAGAGTAAACAAAGCCTTATATCTTCGCATCAGAACATCGTAGAGACATGGGGTTTGGACCGTTTGACTCGTGACTCGGAGGGTAATCACTAGTGGATGCCATTTTTTTCCCTAGCAACCAAATACAGTACCCTAGCAACAGAGTAAACAAAGCCTTATATCTCCGCATCAGAACATCGTAGAGACAAAGGGGTTGGACCGTTTGACTCGTGACTCGGAGGGTAATCACTAGTGGATGCAATTTTTTTCCCTAGCAACCAAATACAGTACCCTAGCAACAGAGTAAACAAAGCCTTATATCTCCGCATCAGAACATCGTAGAGACACGGGGGTTGGACCGTTTGACTTGTGACTCGGAGGGTAATCACTAGTGGATGCCATTTTTTTCCCTAGCAACCAAATACAGTACCCCAGCAACAGAGTAAACAAAGCCTTATATCTCCGCATCAGAACATCGTAGAGACACGGGGTTTGGACCGTTTGACTCGTGACTCGGAGGGTAATCACTAGTGGATGCCATTTTTTCCCTAGCAACCAAATACAGTACCCTAGCAACAGAGTAAACAAAGCCTTATATCTCCGCATCAGAACATCGTAGAGACACGGGGTTTGGACCGTTTGACTCGTGACTCGGAGGGTAATCACTAGTGGATGCCATTTTTTTCCCTAGCAACCAAATACAGTACCCTAGCAACAGAGTAAACAAAGCCTTATATCTCCGCATCAGAACATCGTAGAGACACGGGAGTTGGATCGTTTTACTTTTGGCTTGGAGTATAATCATATATGATCTCCAGAATTTTGCCACGGCAAGCACCACTCACATTTTCTTCAGGAAATGTACCTATCTAGTTATTATTATTCTTTTTCTGGACACTTTTTCGGCGCGTAACTCGTCCCGCACGCTTTGTCATAGACCCATAAATTAGGGCTCAAATCGACCGGCTTATTGAGGAGAGGTGTGCTATGACTTTTATAAGTGATCGGGTGCAGGTTTTCTGAAAGGGGGGCGAAAAACCACCCAAAAAATCCCATTGACTTAACATTGCGCCCAACTTTGACAAGTCATAGCTCCGCTCGAGGATTTTGTAGAAACATGTGGGTTACAACATTTGAAGAGGGTGGTGGGCTCTGTAAGAACATGGATCACAATGGGGTGTAAGTTGTACCCCTGGGGTGTAAGAGGTGCCCAAAATTGCCCCAATGAAAAGTCAATGGGGCAAAATCCCATAGACTTACCATTGCAAAAATTTTGACGGGTCATAGGTCCGAGCCAGGATTTCATAGAAACATGTGGGTTACTAAATTTGAAGAGGGTGCTAGACTCTGTCAGGACGTCCCCCACAATGGGGTGTAAGGTTACCATAGCAACCATTTTGGGCACCCTAGCAACCTGTACCATAGACTGCCATTATAAAATGCCCGGATGGATATCTTTGCGCCACAGTGTCATAGAGACATGGGGGTGGGCTCATTTTACTCAGGCATCCAATCAGTCTCTCAGGATCCTTACAGACTTACTAAGCCACGCCCCTAGCAACCACTTTTGAGCACCCTAGCAACAAAAAATACAAACAGTTATATCTCGGCATCAGAACATCGTAGAGACACGGGGGTTGGACCGTTTTACTTGTGACTAGGGGTGTAACAATTGGGCACATCATTGGCCACTCCCAAGCCACGCCCCTAGCAACCAAATTTGAGCACCCTAGCAACCAAATAAACAAAGCCTTATATCTCCGCATCAGAACATCGTAGAGACACGGGGTTTGGACCGTTTTACTTGTGACTCGGAGTGTAATCACTGGGCACATCATTGGCCACTCCCAAGCCACGCCCCTAGCAACCAAATACAGTACCCTAGGAACAGAGTAAACAAAGCCTTATATCTCCGCATCAGAACATCGTAGAGACACGGGGGTTGGACCGTTTTACTTGTGACTCGGAGTGTAATCACTGGGCACATAATTGGCCACTCCCAAGCCACGCCCCTAGCAACCAAATACAGTACCCTAGCAACAGAGTAAACAAAGCCTTATATCTCCGCATCAGAACATCGTAAAGACACGGGGGTTGGAAAGTTTGACTCGTGACTCGGAGTGTAATCATTATGGGATGCCATTTTTTTCCCTAGCAACCAAATACAGTACCCTAGCAACAGAGTAAACAAAGCCTTATATCTCAGCATCAGAACATCGTAGAGACACGGGGGTTGGACCGTTTGACTCGTGACTCAGTGTGTAATCACTATGGGATGGCAATTTTTTCCCTAGCAACCAAATACAGTACCCTAGCAACAGAGTAAACAAAGCCTTATATCTCCGCAATAGAACATCATAGAGACACGGGGGTTGGACCGTTTGACTCATGACTCGGAGGGTAATCACTAGTGGATGCAATTTTTTTCCCTAGCAACCAAATACAGTACCCTAGCAACAGAGTAAACAAAGCCTTATATCTCCGCATCAGAACATCGTAGAGACACGGGGGTTGGACCGTTTGACTCGTGACTCGGAGGGTAATCACTAGTGGATGCCATTTTTTCCCTAGCAACCAAATACAGTACCCTAGCAACAGAGTAAACAAAGCCTTATATCTCCGCATCAGAACATCGTAGAGACACGGGGTTTGGACCGTTTGACTCGTGACTCGGAGTGTAATCACTAGTGGATGCCATTTTTTTCCCTAGCAACCAAATACAGTACCCTAGCAACAGAGTAAACAAAGCCTTATATCTCCGCATCAGAACATCGTAGAGACACAGGGTTTGGACCGTTTGACTCGTGACTCGGAGGGTAATCACTAGTGGATGCCATTTTTTTCCCTAGCAACCAAATACAGTACCCTAGCAACAGAGTAAACAAAGCCTTATATCTCCGCATCAGAACATCGTAGAGACACGGGAGTTGGATCGTTTTACTTTTGGCTTGGAGTATAATCATATATGATCTCCAGAATTTTGCCACGGCAAGCACCACTCACATTTTCTTCAGGAAATGTACCTATCTAGTTATTATGTTGGCTTGACAAAGCCAACATACTGATATTGTATTTAAACTTATTATGTTGGCTTGACAAAGCCAACATTCTGATATTGTATTTAAACTTATTAGTGGTGCTTGCATTTATGCAAGGCATCACTATTATTATCTTGCATACTTATTAGTGGTGCTTGCATTTATGCAAAGCATCACTATTACTATCTTGCATACTTATTATTATTATTATTATTCTTTTTCTGGACACTTTTTCGGCGCGTAACTCGTCCCGCACGCTTTGTCGTAGACCCATAAATTAGGGCTCAAATCGACCGGCTTATTGAGGAGAAGTCTGCTATGACTTTTATAAGCGATCGGGTGCAGGATTTCCGAAAGGGGGGCGAAAAACCACCCAAAAAATCCCATTGACTTAACATTGCGCCCAACTTTGACGAGTCATAGCTCCGCTCGAGGATTTTGTAGAAACATGTGGGTTATAACATTTGAAGAGGGTGGTAGGCTCTGTAAGAACATGGATCACAATGGGGTGTAAGTTGTACCCCTGGGGTGTAAGAGGTGCCCAAAAGTGCCCCAATGAAAAGTCAATGGGGCAAAATCCCATAGACTTACCATTGCAAAAATTTTGACGGGTCATAGGTCCGAGCCAGGATTTCATAGAAACATGCGGGTTACTACATTTGAAGAGGGTGCTAGACTCTGTCAGGACGTCCCCCACAATGGGGTGTAAGGTTACCATAGCAACCATTTTGGGCACCCTAGCAACCTATACCATAGACTGCCATTATAAAATGCCCGAATGGATATCTTTGCACCACAGTGTCATAGAGACATGGGGGTGGGCTCATTTTACTCAGGCATCCAATCAGTCTCTCAGGATCCTTACAGACTTACTAAGCCACGCCCCTAGCAACCACTTTTGAGCACCCTAGCAACATAAAATACAAACAGTTATATCTCGGCATCAGAACATCGTAGAGACACGGGGGTTGGACCGTTTAACTTGTGACTAGGGGTGTAACAATTGGGCACATCATTGGCCACTCCCAAGCCACGCCCCTAGCAACCAAATTTGAGCACCCTAGCAACCGAATAAACAAAGCCTTATATCTCCGCATCAGAACATCGTAGAGACACGGGGTTTGGACCGTTTTACTTGTGACTCGGAGTGTAATCACTGGACACATCATTGGCCACTCCCAAGCCACGCCCCTAGCAACCAAATACAGTACCCTAGCAACAGAGTAAACAAAGCCTTATATCTCCGCATCAGAGCATCGTAGAGACACGGGGGTTGGACCGTTTTACTTGTGACTCGGGGTGTAATCACTGGGCACATAATTGGCCACTCCCAAGCCACGCCCCTAGCAACCAAATACAGTACCCTAGCAACAGAGTAAACAAAGCCTTATATCTCCGCATCAGAACATCGTAGAGACACGGGGGTTGGACCGTTTTACTTGTGACTCGGAGTGTAATCACTGGGCACATCATTGGCCACTCCCAAGCCACGCCCCTAGCAACCAAATACAGTACCCTAGCAACAGAGTAAACAAAGCCTTATATCTCCACATCAGAACATCGTAGAGACATGGGGGTTGGACCGTTTGACTCATGACTCGGAGGGTAATCACTAGTGGATGCCATTTTTTTCCCTAGCAACCAAATACAGTACCCTAGCAACAGAGTAAACAAAGCCTTATATCTCCGCATCAGAACATCGTAGAGACATGGGGTTTGGACCGTTTGACTCGTGACTCGGAGGGTAATCACTAGTGGATGCCATTTTTTTCCCTAGCAACCAAATACAGTACCCTAGCAACAGAGTAAACAAAGCCTTATATCTCCGCATCAGAACATCGTAGAGACACGGGGGTTGGACCGTTTGACTCGTGACTCGGAGTGTAATCACTAGTGGATGCCAAGTTTCTCCCTAGCAACCAAATACATTACCCTAGCAACAGAGTAAACAAAGCCTTTTATCTCCACATCAGAACAACGCAGAGACACGGGGGTTGGACCGTTTGACTCGTATCTCGGAGTGTAATCACTAGTGGATGCCAATTTTTTCCCTAGCAACCAAATACAGTACCCTAGCAACAGAGTAAACAAAGCCTTATATCTCCGCATCAGAACATCGTAGAGACACGGGGGTTTGACCGTTTGACTCGTGACTCGGAGTGTAATCACTAGTGGATGCCAATTTTCTCCCTAGCAACCAAATACAGTACCCTAGCAACCGAATAAACAAAGCCTTATATCTTTGCATCAGAATATCGTAGAGACATGTGGGTTGAATTGTTTTACTTTTGGCTTGGAGTATAATCATATATTGTCCCCCGAAATTTGCCACGGCAAGCACCACTTCACATTTTCTTCAGGAAATGTACCTATCTAGTTAGTGGTGCTTGCATTTATGCAAGGCATCACTATTATTATTGCTCATACTTATTATTTATTTATTTATTATTCTTATATCTGGACACTTTTTCGGCGCGTAACTCGTCCCGCACGGTTTGTCGTAGACCAATGAAACAGTGCTCAAAACGACCGGCTAATTGAGGACACGTCTGCTATGACTTTTATAAGCGATCGGGTGCAAGGTTTTCGAAAGGGGGGCGAAAAACCACCCAAAAAATCCCATTGACTTAACATTACGCCCAACTTTGATGGGTCATAGCTCCGCTCAAGGATTTTGTAGAAACATGTGGGTTACAACATTTGAAGAGGGTGGTAGACTCTGTAAGAACATGGATCACAATGGGGTGTAAGTTGTACCCCTGGGGTGTAAGCGACACCCGAAAATTCCCATTGACTTATAATGGGGCAGGAAACATGCCCATATAAGGGAATAAAACAGTTCCAGATGAGATATCTTTGCTTTACAGTGTCGTAGAGATAAGTGGGTGGGCTCATTTTACTCGGGCATCCAATCAGTCTCTTAGGATCATCCCAGAGCTATTAAGCCACGCCCCTAGCAACAATTTTGGGCACCCTAGCAACATCTCCCATAGACTGCCATTATAAAATGCCCAGATGGATATCTTTGCGCCACAGTGTCATAGAGACATGGGGGTGGGCTCATTTTACTCAGACATCCAATCAGTCTCTCAGGATCCTTACATAGGTATTAAGCCACGCCCCTAGCAACCACTTTTGAGCACCCTAGCAACATAAAATTCAAACAGTTATATCTCGGCATTAGAACATCGTAGAGACACGGGGGTTGGACCGTTTTACTTGTGACTAGGGGTGTAACAATTGGGCACATCATTGGCCACTCCCAAGCCACGCCCCTAGCAACCAAATTTGAGCACCCTAGCAACCGAATAAACAAAGCCTTATATCTCCGCATCAGAACATCGTAGAGACACGGGGTTTGGACCGTTTTACTTGTGACTAGGGGTGTAACAATTGGGCACATCATTGGCCACTCCCAAGCCACGACCCTAGCAACCAAATTTGAGCACCCTAGCAACCGAATAAACAAAGCCTTATATCTCCGCATCAGAACATCGTAGAGACACGGGGTTTGGACCGTTTTACTTGTGACTCGGAGTGTAATCACTGGGCACATCATTGGCCACTCCCAAGCCACGCCCCTAGCAACCAAATACAGTACCCTAGCAACAGAGTAAACAAAGCCTT
Source organism: Paramisgurnus dabryanus (assembly GCF_030506205.2). NCBI lineage: Eukaryota > Metazoa > Chordata > Actinopteri > Cypriniformes > Cobitidae > Paramisgurnus > Paramisgurnus dabryanus. The sequence goes on from NC_133340.1 coordinate 10,597,566, forward strand.
ATATCTCCGCATCAGAACATCGTAGAGACACGGGGGTTGGACCGTTTTACTTGTGACTCGGAGTGTAATCACTGGGCACATCATTGGCCACTCCCAAGCCACGCCCCTAGCAACCAAATACAGTGCCCTAGCAACAGAGTAAACAAAGCCTTATATCTCCGCATCAGAACATCGTAGAGACACGGGGGTTGGACCGTTTTACTTGTGACTCAGAGTGTAATCACTGGGCTCATCATTGGCCACTCCCAAGCCACGCCCCTAGCAACCAAATACAGTACCCTAGCAACAGAGTAAACAAAGCCTTATATCTCCGCATCAGAACATCGTAGAGACATGGGGGTTGGACCGTTTGACTCATGACTCGGAGGGTAATCACTAGTGGATGCCATTTTTTTCCCTAGCAACCAAATACAGTACCCTAGCAACAGAGTAAACAAAGCCTTATATCTCCACATCAGAACATCGTAGAGACATGGGGTTTGGACCGTTTGACTCGTGACTCGGAGGGTAATCACTAGTGGATCCCATTTTTTTCCTTAGCAACCAAATACAGTACCCTAGCAACAGAGTAAACAAAGCCTTATATCTCCGCATCAGAACATCGTAGAGACACGGGGGTTGGATCGTTTGACTCATGACTCTGAGGGTAATCACTAGTGGATGCAATTTTTTCCCTAGCAACCAAATACAGTACCCTAGCAACAGAGTAAACAAAGCCTTATATCTCCGCATCAGAACATCGTAGAGACACGGGGGTTGGACCGTTTGACTCGTGACTCGGAGGGTAATCACTAGTGGATGCCATTTTTTCCCTAGCAACCAAATACAGTACCCTAGCAACAGAGTAAACAAACCCTTATATCTCCGCATCAGAACATCGTAGAGACACGGGGTTGGATCGTTTGACTTTTGGCTTGGAGTATAATCATAAATTGTCCCACGAAACTTGCCACGGCAAGCACCACTTCACATTTTCTTCAGGAAATGTACCTATCTAGTTAGTGGTGCTTGCATTTATGCAAAGCATCACTATTACTATCTTGCATACTTATTATTATTATTATTATTATTATTATTCTTTTTCTGGACACTTTTTCGGCGCGTAACTCGTCCCGCACGCTTTGTCGTAGACCCATAAATTAGGGCTCAAATCGACCGGCTTATTGAGGAGAGGTGTGCTATGACTTTTATAAGCGATCGGGTGCAGGATTTCCGAAAGGGGGGCGAAAAACCACCCAAAAAATCCCATTGACTTAACATTGCGCCCAACTTTGACGAGTCATAGCTCCGCTCGAGGATTTTGTAGAAACATGTGGGTTACAACATTTGAAGAGGGTGGTAGGCTCTGTTAGAACATGGATCACAATGGGGTGTAAGTTGTACCCCTGGGGTGTACGAGGTGCCCAAAAGTGCCCCAATGAAAAGTCAATGGGGCAAAATCCCATAGACTTACCATTGCAAAAATTTTGACGGGTCATAGGTCCGAGCCAGGATTTCATAGAAACATGTGGGTTACTAAATTTGAAGAGGGTGCTAGACTCTGTCAGGACGTCCCCCACAATGGGGTGTAAGGTTACCATAGCAACCATTTTGGGCACCCTAGCAACCTATACCATAGACTGCCATTATAAAATGCCCGGATGGATATCTTTGCACCACAGTGTCATAGAGACATGGGGGTGGGCTCATTTTACTCAGGCATCCAATCAGTCTCTCAGGATCCTTACAGACTTACTAAGCCACGCCCCTAGCAACCACTTTTGAGCACCCTAGCAACATAAAATACAAACAGTTATATCTCGGCATCAGAACATCGTAGAGACACGGGGGTTGGACCGTTTTACTTGTGACTAGGGGTGTAACAATTGGGCACATCATTGGCCACTCCCAAGCCACGCCCCTAGCAACCAAATTTGAGCACCCTAGCAACCGAATAAACAAAGCCTTATATCTCCGCATCAGAACATCGTAGAGACACGGGGTTTGGACCGTTTTACTTGTGACTCGGAGTGTAATCACTGGACACATCATTGGCCACTCCCAAGCCACGCCCCTAGCAACCAAATACAGTACCCTAGCAACAGAGTAAACAAAGCCTTATATCTCCGCATCAGAACATCGTAGAGACACGGGGGTTGGACCGTTTTACTTGTGACTCGAAGTGTAATCACTGGGCACATAATTGGCCACTCCCAAGCCACGCCCCTAGCAACCAAATACAGTACCCTAGCAACAGAGTAAACAAAGCCTTATATCTCCGCATCAGAACATCGTAGAGACACGGGGGTTGGACCGTTTTACTTGTGACTCGGAGTGTAATCACTGGGCACATCATTGGCCACTCCCAAGCCACGCCCCTAGCAACCAAATACAGTACCCTAGCAACAGAGTAAACAAAGCCTTATATCTCCGCATCAGAACATCGTAGAGACACGGGGGTTGGACCGTTTTACTTGTGACTCGAAGTGTAATCACTGGGCACATAATTGGCCACTCCCAAGCCACGCCCCTAGCAACCAAATACAGTACCCTAGCAACAGAGTAAACAAAGCCTTATATCTCAGCATCAGAACATCGTAGAGACACGGGGGTTGGACCGTTTTACTTGTGACTCGGAGTGTAATCACTGGGCACATCATTGGGCACTCCCAAGCCACGCCCATAGCAACCAAATACAGTACCCTAGCAACAGAGTAAACAAAGCCTTATATCTCCGCATCAGAACATCGTAGAGACACGGGGGTTTGACCGTTTGACTCGTGACTCGGAGTGTAATCACTAGTGGATGCCAATTTTCTCCCTAGCAACCAAATACAGTACCCTAGCAACCGAATAAACAAAGCCTTATATCTTCGCATCAGAATATCGTAGAGACATGTGGGTTGAATTGTTTTACTTTTGGCTTGGAGTATAATCATATATTGTCCCCCGAAATTTGCCACGGCAAGCACCACTTCACATTTTCTTCAGGAAATGTACCTATCTAGTTATTATTATTATTCTTCTTTTTCTGGACACTTTTTCGGCGCGTAACTCGTCCCGCACGCTTTGTCGTAGACCCATAAATTAGGGCTCAAATCGACCGGCTTATTGAGGAGAGGTGTGCTATGACTTTTATAAGCGATCGGGTGCAGGATTTCCGAAAGGGGGGCGAAAAACCACCCAAAAAATCCCATTGACTTAACATTGCGCCCAACTTTGACGAGTCATAGCTCCGCTCGAGGATTTTGTAGAAACATGTGGGTTACAACATTTGAAGAGGGTGGTAGGCTCTGTAAGAACATGGATCACAATGGGGTGTAAGTTGTACCCCTGGGGTGTAAGAGGTGCCCAAAAGTGCCCCAATGAAAAGTCAATGGGGCAAAATCCCATAGACTTACCATTGCAAAAATTTTGACGGGTCATAGGTCCGAGCCAGGATTTCATAGAAACATGTGGGTTTCTAAATTTGAAGAGGGTGCTAGACTCTGTCAGGACGTCCCCCACAATGGGGTGTAAGGTTACCATAGCAACCATTTTGGGCACCCTAGCAACCTATACCATAGACTGCCATTATAAAATGCCCGGATGGATATCTTTGCACCACAGTGTCATAGAGACATGGGGGTGGGCTCATTTTACTCAGGCATCCAATCAGTCTCTCAGGATCCTTACAGACTTACTAAGCCACGCCCCTAGCAACCACTTTTGAGCACCCTAGCAACATAAATACAAACAGTTATATCTCGGCATCAGAACATCGTAGAGACACGGGGGTTGGACCGTTTTACTTGTGACTAGGGGTGTAACAATTGGGCACATCATTGGCCACTCCCAAGCCACGCCCCTAGCAACCAAATTTGAGCACCCTAGCAACCGAATAAACAAAGCCTTATATCTCCGCATCAGAACATCGTAGAGACACGGGGTTTGGACCGATTTACTTGTGACTCGGAGTGTAATCACTGGGCACATAATTGGCCACTCCCAAGCCACGCCCCTAGCAACCAAATACAGTACCCTAGCAACAGAGTAAACAAAGCCTTATATCTCCGCATCAGAACATCGTAGAGACACGGGGGTTGGACCATTTTACTTGTGACTCGGAGTGTAATCACTGGGCACATAATTGGCCACTCCCAAGCCACGCCCCTAGCAACCACTTTTGAGCACCCTAGCAACATAAAATACAAACAGTTATATCTCGGCATCAGAACATCGTAGAGACACGGGGTTTGGACCGTTTTACTTGTGACTCGGAGTGTAATCACTGGGCACATCATTGGCCACTCCCAAGCCACGCCCCTAGCAACCAAATACAGTACCCTAGCAACAGAGTTAACAAAGCCTTATATCTCCGCATCAGAAGATCGTAGAGACACGGGGGTTGGACCGTTTTACTTGTGACTCGGAGTGTAATCACTGGGCACATAATTGGCCACTCCCAAGCCACGCCCCTAGCAACCAAATACAGTACCCTAGCAACAGAGTAAACAAAGCCTTATATCTCCGCATCAGAACATCGTAGAGACACGGGGGTTGGACCGTTTTACTTGTGACTCGGAGTGTAATCACTGGGCACATCATTGGCCACTCCCAAGCCACGCCCCTAGCAACCAAATACAGTACCCTAGCAACAGAGTAAACAAACTCTCATGCTATATCTCCACATCAGAACATCGTAGAGACATGGGGGTTGGACCGTTTGACTCGTGACTCGGAGGGTAATCACTAGTGGATGCCATTTTTTTCCCTAGCAACCAAATACAATACCCTAGCAACAGAGTAAACAAAGCCTTATATCTCCGCATCAGAACATCGTAGAGACATGGGGGTTGGACCGTTTTACTTGTGACTCGGAGTGTAATCACTAGTGGATGCCATTTTTTTCCCTAGCAACCAAATACACTACCCTAGCAACAGAGTAAACAAAGCCTTATATCTCCGCATCAGAACATCGTAGAGACACGGGGGTTGGACCGTTTGACTCATGACTCGGAGGGTAATCACTAGTGGATGCAATTTTTTTCCCTAGCAACCAAATACAGTACCCTAGCAACAGAGTAAACAAAGCCTTATATCTCCGCATCAGAACATCGTAGAGACACGGGGGTTGGACCGTTTGACTCGTGACTCGGAGGGTAATCACTAGTGGATGCCATTTTTTTCCCTAGCAACCAAATACAGTACCCTAGCAACAGAGTAAACAAAGCCTTATATCTCCGCATCAGAACATCGTAGAGACACGGGGGTTGGATCGTTTGACTCGTGACTCGGAGGGTAATCACTAGTGGATGCCATTTTTTTCCTTAGCAACCAAATACAGTACCCTAGCAACAGAGTAAACAAAGCCTTATATCTCCGCATCAGAACATCGTAGAGACACGGGGTTTGGACCGTTTGCCTACTGACTCGGAGTGTAATCACTAGTGGATGCCAATTTTCTCCCTAGCAACCAAATACATTACCCTAGCAACAGAGTAAACAAAGCCTTTTATCTCCACATCAGAATATCGCAGAGACACGGGGGTTGGACCGTTTGACTCGTATCTCGGAGTGTAATCACTAGTGGATGCCAATTTTTTCCCTAGCAACCAAATACAGTACCCTAGCAACAGAGTAAACAAAGCCTTATATCTCCGCATCAGAACATCGTAGAGACACGGGGGTTTGACGGTTTGACTCATGACTCGGAGTGTAATCACTAGTGGATGCCAATTTTCTCCCTAGCAACCAAAAACAGTACCCTAGCAACCGAATAAACAAAGCCTTATATCTTCGCATCAGAATATCGTAGAGACATGTGGGTTGAATTGTTTTACTTTTGGCTTGGAGTATAATCATATATTGTCCCCCGAAATTTGCCACGGCAAGCACCACTCACATTTTCTTCAGGAAATGTACCTATCTAGTTATTGTTATTCTTCCAACCAAATTTCCGCAATTAATACAGCTCGAACAGTTTAACTTAGAAACTTCATTTAAACTCTCAAACGTGCAGACTATTCGGGAATAGTGTGCTATGACTTTTATAAGCGATCGGGGGTACGGTCTTCGCCCCAGGGGCGAAAAAGCAGCCGAAAAATCCCATAGACTTAACATTGCGACAAACTTTGACAAGTCGTAGCTCAGACCTAGGATTTCACAGAAACTTGTGACTTGCCACATTTGAAGAGGCTGGCAGGCTCTGTAAGAACATACCTCACAATGGGGTGTAAGTTGTACCCCTGGGGTGTAAGAGGCCCCCAAATTTCCCCATAGACTTATAATGGGGCAGGAATCATGCCCATATAAGGAAACAAAAACGTCCCAGATGGGATATCTTTGCAACGCAGTGTCCTAGAGACATGGGGGTGGGCTCATTTTACTCAGGCATCCAATCAGTCCTTTAGGATCTTTATTGAGCTATTAAGCCACGCCCCTAGCAACCATCTTGGGCACCCTAGCAACATTTCCCATAGACTGCCATTATAAAATGCTCAGATGGATATCTTTGCAGCACAGTGTCATAGAGACATGGGGGTGGGCTCATTTTACTCAGGCATCCAATCAGTCCCTTAGGATCCTTATTGAGCTATTAAGCCACGCCCCTAGCAACCATTTTTGGCACCCTGGCAACATTTCCCATAGACCGCCATTATAAAATGCTCAGATGGATATCTTTGCAGCACAGTGTCATAGAGACATGGGGGTGGGCTCATTTTACTCAGGCATCCAATCAGTCCCTTAGGATCCTTATTGAGCTATTAAGCCACGCCCCTAGCAACCATTTTGGGCACCCTAGCAACATTTCCCATAGACTGCCATTATAAAATGCTCAGATGGATATCTTTGCAGCACAGTGTCATAGAGACATGGGGGTGGGCTCATTTTACTCAGGCATCCAATCAGTCTCTCACCATCCTTATTGAGGTATTAAGCCACGCCCCTAGCAACCAAATATGAGCAGCCTAGCAACATAATAAACAAAGCCCTATATCTCTGGATCCGAACATCATAGAGACATGGGGGTGGGGTCTTTGGGTAATATTAGCTTCATGCTAGCTTCATGCTAAGTCAAACTAGCTTCGTGCTAGTTTCATGCTAGCTTTATGCTAATTTCATAATAAATATTGCTAACTTAATGCTAAATCATGCTAGCTTCATGTTAAATATTGTTAGCTTGACGCTAAATCATGTTAGCTTCATGCTAATCATGCTAGCATCATGTTAATCATGTTAGCATCATGCTAATAATGCTAGGATCATGCTAATTTCATGCTAACTTCAAGGCAATCATGCTAGCATCATGCTAGCTTCATGCTAATCATACTAGCATCATGCTAGCTTCATGTTAATCTTGTTAGCTTCATGCTAAATCATGCTAGCTTCATGATAATCATTCTAACATCATGTTAATCATGTTAGCATCATGTTAATCATGTTAGCAGCATGCTAATAATGGTAGGATCATGCTAATTTCATGCTAAGTTCATGGCAATCATGCAAGTATCATGCTAGCTTCATGCTAATCATGCTAGCATCATGCTAGCTTCATGCTAATCATGTTAGCATCATGCTAGCTTCATGCTAACATCATGCTAGCTTCATGCTAATCATGCTAACATCATGTTAGCTTCATGCTAATCATGCTAGCATCATGCTAGCTTCATGCTAATCATGCTAGCATCATGCTAGCTTCATGCTAATCATGCTAGCATCATGCTAGCTTCATGCTAATCATGCTAGCATCATGTTAGCTTCATGCTTATCATGCTAGCATCATGCTAACTTCATGCTTATCATGCTAGCATCATGCTAGCTTCATGCTAATCATGCTAGCATCATGCTAGCTTCATGCTAGCATCATGTTAGCATCATGCTAATCATTCTAACATCATGCTAGCTTCATGCTAATCATGCTAGCATCATGCTAGCTTCATGCTAATCATGCTAGCTTCATGCTAGCTTTATGTTAATCATGCTAACATCATGCTAAATCATGTTAACTCATGTTAGCTTCATATTTCATCATGATAACTTTTTTAAATCATGCTAGCTTCACACTAAAACATGTCAACAGCAAGGTAAACTACTAGACTAAATTTCTTTTACATTTCTGTCAATCAACTTTTTGCATTTTCATGCACTGGTAATTCCTTGGGAATTGCATATCTAGTTTGTTTTTAATGCCCCTTCAGGTTAAATTAAACATTGACAATATAGAATGTACAAAATAAAGAAAACACCTGGTTATTCACCAAAAACGCAAACTGCACTGTAAGTTTCATGCTAATGTACAAACTTGCATAAAAAAGCTCACAGGAAATAAATCATACAATAAATATGAATAGCCTATTTGTTGACTCTCTCTTTATTTGACCACAGCCTATTGACACAAAAATGTTTGTGAATGAGTTGTGTAGGTTTGTAAATGAGTTTTGTAGGTCTGTAATTATTATGTAATCTTTAGTTTACACTTCAGTCACAAACGTGAATTATAGAACCATTTTAATAAAAATGGTTCTTTGCCCTCCAAGGGCTCTATATGGAACCCTTTTTTTGGTAAAAGGTTCTATTGGCCAAGTATAGAACCCCATGGTTCTATATAGAACCTCAAGGAACCTTTTTTTTAGAGTGTAAGACAACAAACAAGAGGTAATAAGTGAAACAATGAATGTCCATGGTAACAAACAAGGGGGCAGAGCTACAATAGAACAGGAGGGAAAACAACAGACAGAAACACAGGGCAAACACAGTCAGGACTTGTTACATAGCCCTCCCCCTAGGAGCGTCTTCCAGATGCTCACAGGTGATAAAGTTCCGGTGGTTGGTGGAGCGGAGGCAGACCAGGGGGAGGGACGGAGGGACAGGTCCATGATGAGGCTGAGGCTTTGACCAGGGCGGAGCCGGCACAGCAGGTAGCCAGGGCGGAGCCGGCAGAGCAGGTAGCCAGGGCGGAGCCGCAGGTGGAACCAGAGAGGGACTGGAACCCAGGGTGGTGCTGGTGGCAACAGGAACCTGGGTAAAGGGAGAAAGCAGAGAGAGGCCCTCTAGGCCAGGTTAGCTATAGTAGATGGTTCAGGGAGCGCAGGAGCGGCCATCTTGGGCCAGGCCGAGAGTTCAGGGGCTCAAGATTGGTCCTCTTGGGCCAGGCAGAGAGTTCAGAGACAGCCATCTTGGGAAAGGCAGAGAGTTCATGGAGCTCGGGGACAGCCATCTTTGGCCAGGCAGAGAGTTCATAATTGGTGAGGCCAAAAAGTCTATGCGAGTCGTGCACAGCCATTTCAGCAAGGACAGAGAGTTTATAAAGCTTGGGTGTGACCTTGTTATCTGACCTACAAGATAGAGGGGACTCTGAGTTTCCTGTCAAGGTTGAGATGGTTCCCTCTGAGGACTCAGGAACAGGCCTTATGGTCATAGCAGTAGATTCAGTGCACGTAGGTTCAGTTAACTTGGTTGGAACAATTAGCTCAGGGAACTCAAATTCCAACCATTCATCCATAACAAAAAGTGCAGAGGACTCACGTAACTTTAATGACTCTGATGATTCACTTGTGATAGAAAGTGCAAAGGGCTCAGGTTTGGACCTTCCAGTCATGGATGAAAGTGCAGGTGACTCAGATTCGAACCTTCCAGCCGTGACGGGGAGTTCAGAAGACTCTGGTTCATGAACTCGAGGGATTTCCTGGGAAACAGAAGAGCAAAAAACATCCCCAGCACAACGCACAATCAGTGCAAACACAGACGATTCAATCGATTCAGACGATTCAGTCGTCTTGGTTGTCTCAGAAGACTCAGACGATTCAGTCGTCTTGATCAGTGGTTTTCAAACCCTGGGTCGCGACCCTCTGGTGGGTCGCGGAAATTAAAAACTGGGTCGCCACTCGCCAGAAAGATTTCAAAAAAATGTTACTAAAATAATTTATTCAATTTTATTATAAAAACTATAATAATTACAACACACTTGAATAAAAGCACAGTAAAATATCTTTTAAATACACTAAATAAAAAAAATACTCCACCACTGTGTCACATGACCCATTTGCGTGCGCAGCTTACTGTATTAAATTCATAGACGGCAGATTAAATTGCGCACGGGGTCACAGCCATTTTTTAAATGATGCAATGGGAAATAAAAACTCCTAAATAAAAATAAAAATGTGTTTGGTCTGATTTAACAAAATATATATTTTTAATGTATTTGATTGGTTTGTCGAAAGTGAGCGCGGAAATGTTTAGTTGTTTGCTAAGCAAAGCGCCACCGTTACGACACGGTTGAGTTTTGCAGTAAGACTGACACGTTATGGTTCTGCTGTTATCTTTGAACTATTTTCGCTGCTGAAACCACAAAAACAGTCAACATTGCGTCTAAAATGTAAGTGGCTTAATATTAATTACTTGTTTAGTGAACTGTCATGAAATCTGTCACATTTTCAACCGTGATGTGATGCTGCTTAACTGTATCATGTTATTAAAAACCTCACATTTTTACCCTAGTATGTTTAACCCACTTTGTCAGTGTTAACTCACTTTGTGTTTGCTGCACTTATTTGTTTAACTTAGCGTTATTACAATATGCACTTTCGGTTGTCATTGAGACTAAAGGATGCAGAATCATTAGCGTGTTTTGGTGATTGTTATTGGCGTTTTTTATCTAATGTTACTTGTCCCTGATAAGCGGACAAGCATTGATGTCGAGCCCTGCGACGTGTTTTTAGACTGCTTCAGTATAAGCTAGGTCCAATCTTTAAGACTCCTCCGTTGTGTTGCGTATGTCAGTTCTTCCTCGTTTTTTGCCCATTTTCATAATTAATGATATTATGAATTGCAGTGAGTTTGATCTCATTTGTGCCCCCTGAAAAAATGAAATGCCCATCCGTGAATTTGTGTCTGGCGTCGGGTCTGCTCATTAGGTAATACATTTAGATGCGCGTGTGCACGTTTCACCGGGCTCACTCCACTATGACGGCTTTCGGCCCCGCCCTGCTTCATGCTACTGGGGGGGGGTTGTAGAGTGTGGGTCGCATAATTTTTATTTTTTTAAATTAGGGTCGCTCCTAAAAAAGTTTGAAAACCACTGGTCTTGATTGTCTCAGAAGACTCAGACGATTCAGTCGTCTTGGTTGTCTTAGAAGACTCAGACGATTCAGTAGACATGGTTGCCTCAGAAGACTCAGACGATTCAGTAGACATGGTTGCCTCAGAAGACTCAGACGATTCAGTAGACATGGTTGCCTCAGAAGACTCAGATGATTCAGTAGACATGGTTGCCTCAGAAGACTCAGACGATTCAGTAGACATGGTCTACTCACAGCCGACTCACTCGGCTCAGTCGACTCACTCGGCTCAGTCGGCTCACTCGGCTCACTCGGCTCAGTCGGCTCACTCGGCTCAGTCGGCTCACTCGGCTCAGTCGGCTCACTCGGCTCAGTCGGCTCACTCGGCTCACTTCGGATAGCCATTCTGGACCCTTGTCCTGGTCTTAGAAGCAGGAGTAGCAAGAGTAGGCAAGCGTCCCGGGCCAGCCACCGTAGGCGCAGCACACACAGGCATCCGCGACTGGCCTGGCTCTCCAGCCTGCGGAGCCTGATGCCTACCGCCCCCTCCCAAAAAAAAACTGTTTAGGCAAGGAGTCTGCCACTGCCTCGCCCACAGTGGAGGAAGACCCACTCAGTGAGCGCGCGTAAGCCACAAACTGTTCAAATGACCCTCGAGGACCATTACAGGTGAGAATGTCTTTATGTGGTTGCGTTAATCCATGACAGAAAAAGTCTATCAACATACAATCGGGAAGGTGAGTGGTGTTAGAAATGTCCAGAAATGTTTGAAGATGGTCCTCGAGGGACTGATTATCTTGGCGTAGGCTAAGGCAACTGCTGGATCCATATTTGTGGTCAGTCAATCTGTGACGGTTAGAATGTGGCAAATGCAAGATGAGGATCCAAATGCAGTTTTAGTAAGTCTTTTAATAAATCCAAAAATGATACTAAGAACATGGGCAGACAAACACAGGTAAAACACAAGCGTACATCCAACATTGACTGACAAACAGGAAATGAACTTACAGGATATATATGTATGACAAGAACCACAAAGCAGAGACAATGAATCACTAAGACAACAAACAAGAGGTAATGAGTGAAACAATGAATGTCCATGGTAACAAACAAGGGGGCGGAGCTACAATAGAACAGGAGGGAAAACAACAGTCAGGACTCGTTACAGTAGGCCTACCTTGTGTCAATAAAAGAACATATAATGGACTTCAAAATGTAGTTTTACTTGAGAAAACATATTCAAATGAAATATTCAGTTTTCCAATAAAGTCAAAGTCTCTTTATTTGTCTCCCTACACAGCAAAATCACCAGTGTTAAATCAACACTGCTGGTGTATATATGGGTACCACCAGGTCTGGTGTTACTCATATATACACCAGCAGTGTTGATTTAACACTGCTGATTTTGCTGTGTAGGGAGAAATTTGGTTTGGAAATAAGGGAATTGCTACAGGACAAATTAAGACAAAAACACAGCACAGATAAAAAGATGAAAACAAATAAAAAAGATACAAACAAGTACATAAAACATTAGGGCTACGCAAGTAGCTGTGCAAATGTGCAATCCACTGTACCTTAAAAAACAATTAGTGCAAAAAATAATATCGTATCATGATCATAAGTAACATTCAATCACAAGTATCCCAGTAATATTATCATGATCCTAAATAGCATTCAATCACAAATATCAAAATGATTAAAATAATAGGAAAGAGCGGTTAGTCTCACCTACATTGCTGCTTATTTATAAGATTAATTGAAAGAGGAACCAGTGAACACTTAAACCTGTTATATTTGCACAGGGGGACCCTATACCTCTTTCCTGAGTTTAAAAGTACAAACTCTGTAGAAAGTGCATGAGAGTTATCTGATATAATGATCTTAGCCGCATCTTAAGTGCAGGGATTTTGCCTGCTGTCTTGACCAAATTAAAAATCTGAGTTTTTGATTTAACTGTCAGATTTCCAAACCAGCTTGTGATACCATACCGAAGAATGGATTCAATAGTTGCTCTATAAAAAATTAACATAATATTTTCACTGACTCCAAACAACCTAAGTCTGCGGAGAAAATGTAGGCGCTGATGGATTCTAGCACAAGTATATGTAACATGTGTACGCCAACTCAAGTCATTGTCAATAAACACTCCTAGGTATTTAAAAGATGTCACCTGCCTGATATCAAGGTCATGTATGGCCACAGGTCTCTGATCTCCAACTAATTTGGGGTCAACCAGCATTTCCACAGTTTTGCCTGTGTTAATCTGTAGGTGGTGTGAATCACACCACTTAACAAACTTGTCCACAGCATCTTGGTGAGTGTTCATTTTACTTTCAGTGGTAAGCAAACTAAGAATAACGGTATCATCTGAAAATTTTACTATGTATTGATTAGGTTCGGAACTGATACAGTCATTTGTGTACAGTGTGAACAAAAGAGGTGAACTGACGCACCCCTGGGGGGCGCCAGTGCTGCACACTGTTAGATCAGACAGAGAAGAGTTGAACTTCACCTGTTGTGGCCTGTTTGACAAAAAGGAGTGATACAACCTAATTAAAAAAGGATTTACATTTAACTGACCTTGTTTCCTAAGGATGATGTCTGGCTGAATTGAATTAAAAGCGGAACTAAAATCAACAAAAAGCAGTCTAGCATATGCAGCAGGACTTTCTAAGTGCTTTAAAGTTAAGTGCATAATAGTTGATATGGCATCACTTGAGCTACGTTTTTCTTTGTAAGCAAATTGGTATTTATCTAGAGTTTCTACCACATTTGTGTGAAGTTTCTCAATCATAAGCTTCTCAAAAGATTTAAAGACATTAGAAGTGATGGCCACTGGCCGATAGTCATTATTCTCTTGTGGACATGCCTTTTTTGGTACTGGAATAATGATATATTTTTTCCAGAGTTCTGGTACTGAACATGTGTCTATGGAGAGCTGAAATAGTTTATGCCAGACTGGAGATAATTCTTCTGCAAAAGTTTTTAAAAGAAAGGCAGACAGGTTGTCAGGGCCTGTTGCTTTTTTTGTTTGTAAATTTTTAAAAACCTTAGTAACAGTGGATGGTTCAATTACAATTCTATCCAGGTCAACGTTACACAGTACATTCTCTAGCACTGCAGCACATTCCCTGGAATTATCTGCGTTAAAACGCATGTAAAAAGTGTTCAATTCATTTGCCTTTGCAATTTCATTTTGTGCAAACAAAGGCTTCATTTTAGTATCCATATTTGTCATTTTCTTAATAGAGTCCCAAAGAGCCTTTCTGTTTGAGTCCGATAGCTCTTGTTCTGCGCGCACCTTATACTGCTGCCGGGCTGCTCTCATTTGTATATTAAGGTCTTTTTGCGCAGCTCGAACTTCTGCATTGTTCCCGGATCTAAAAGCAAGTGTTTTCCTGTTTATACATTCCTTGATACCTGTTGTGATATAGGGTTTATTGTTCCGATACTATGGAGTGAATACAGTCTCAAAACCTCCCACAAATGCACACAATAAATCCAAACACACACACGGTAATTCACAAATGCACACAATAAATCGAGACGCGCACACGGTAATTCACAAATACACACAATAAATCCAGACACGTGCATGGTAACTCAAATGCGCACAGGAGATCCACATGTGCAAACAAGACTTTACAAATGCTCGTGAGAGACCCACATATTGCAATCCACAAATTCACGTGAGAAATCCACACGCTGTGATCCACAAATGCACGCGAGAAATCCACACGCTGTGATCCACAAATGCACGCGAGAAATCCACACGCTGTGATCCACAAATGCACTCGAAAGATTCACACGCTGTGATCCACAAATGCACGCAAGGGATCCACACGCTCTCCTCCACAAATACACACATCAGATTGCACATATATAAACAATGCTGCCTTTGGTCACAACACAATACACACATACTTTATTCTGTACCTGTAACTGTTTCTGCCAAATCTTCTTCTTCTTCGGTTTTATTGGCGGTTGGCAAACCAGCTTAAAGTTGTATTACCGCCACCTAATGGACTGGAGTGTGAGCAGCAGATGATAACACGTTAACTTAGCCTATTATAATCTATTAATTAACCCGGTAGTTTTTTAAGAAAAAAAATATTTAATCAAGACTTTTATATGTTGTTTTCCCAATAAATGTTCTGTTGTCAAATTTTGCAGCCAAACGAAGCAGTTCTGTGCCCTAGTGATGACCCAATGTGCAATACAGTGTCTTCCTCAAGAGGGCGCTAATGTAAAATTACAAAAGTCACATGAAGAGAGAGAAAATGCAATGTTCGCAAATAAGTTTGGACCTTTATTAGACCATTTTGTTATATTAAGTGTATTAAACGTTTTGTTCTTGAACTTTTTTATTAATATGATTTAACATGGACTAGCCTTAGCTTGAAATAAATGTAAAAGGTGTCCAAACTGAAAACAACTTGCACTGACATCTCTTAAAATACATCAGTGTCTAAAAAAAGCCCAAAATTAATGTTTTAAGTAAGGCATGTTTGATAAATATTTCATAATTAAGCCTTAAGTTTAAGCTAATCCCTGTCTGGGAAAACACCCCTTAGTCTCTTAGTGAGCAAGCAATAGGTGACTGTGGCTAGGATGGAGCCACTCCAAGACGTGTATTAGCAGTGGTGTATTAAACATTTAAAGCATAATGAACAGTTAGAAATGTAGAATTGTTGATGAGAAACGAAGTATTAATACAGTACATAAGTTAAACAATTATTGACAAACCAATTTAATAAGACAACAAAATGGTTTAAGTGCCATTTTATTATTGATTAGAGTATGAAAACATCCAGCATTGGTAATTCATGGTTTTATTTTATTTCAAGTTGTTTAATATATTTGTATGTGGTTGTTTAACTTAAAACAGATACCACATACTGTCGTGTATTCAAGTAAACATTCACCCCAAAAGATTCAGATTGTTCCAGTGGGTCAAAATTATTCTTGAGTTCCTCCAGTTGCTGCAGAGTGAGAATGCTGTTTGGTGTGGGAATAATCATGCCACCTTCTCCTCTTACAGCAAAACCACTTTCATCCCAATCAAAATTAACATTCTTTTCTGAAAAAGTAGTAAAGTACCACTAAACAAATATGAACAATACCACTGTTCTATATCAATATTAAAAAAAAATTGTTTGGCTGCGAAATATAAATATAGAACATTTATTGGGAAAACAACATATAAAAGTCTTGATTATATAATTATTTATCTAAAATCTACTGTGTAAATTAATAGATTATAAAAGGCTAAGTTAACGTGTTATCATCTTATTTTATCATCTGCTGCTCACACTCCAGTCCACTAGGTGGCGGTAATACACCTTTAAGCTGGTTTGCCAACCGCCAATAAAACCAAAGAGGAAGATTTGGCAGAAACAGTTACAGGTACAGATAAAGTATGTGTGTATTGTGTTGTGACCAAAGGCAGCAATATATGTGCATTCTGATGTGTGTATTTGTGGATCACAGCGTGTGGATTTCTCGGGTGCATTTGTGGATCACAGCGTGTGGATTTCTCGCGTGCATTTGTGGATCACAGCGTGTGGATTTCTCGCGTGCATTTGTGGATCACAGCGTGTGGATTTCTCGCATGCATTTGTGGATCACAGCATGTGGATTTCTCGCGTGAATTTGTGGATTGCAATATGTGGGTCTCTCACAAGCATTTGTAAAGTCTCGTTTGCGCATGTGTAGGGCTGCACGATTTGGGTAATTTTTCCCATTGCGGTTATTGATGCTAATATTGCGATGTGCGATTGCGATTATAATAAGTGGTATCATGAGTCAACTTGATGGGTTTTAAGGAAAATCCACACACAGTTTAGGGATAATGCTAAAATGTGTATTTGTAAAACTAGAAATGTTTTCGTATTGCCACGTGATGTAGCAACTGCTCAGTGTCAGTAATCCTAAATCCAAAATACCGCCATACAACAGACGTACGTAGAGTTTTTTTCAGCCACCAGATCACTGTCAATCTCCTCTGCATCCATCTTCGCTCTGGTATTTCCGCGCTGCGCACACACAAGTGACAATGCACGCCACACACGTGCATGCCACACATGCACTGCCTTTTTTGTTCGTTTTTCTTTCTTTTTTTAAACAGCAAGAAAAAATCATAAAACTGTTATCAGAAAGTTTGTGTTAACAAGTCCACACATTTATTTATTTAATATAATTGCAACATTTTGCTGTCATATAATCGCACAGGCTGACATTGCGATTGCGATGCGATTAATTGTGCAGCACTACGCATGTGGATCTCCTGTGCGCATTTGAGTTACCGTGCACGCGTCTGGATTTATTGTGTGTATTTGTGAATTACCGTGCGCGCGTCTGGATTTATTGTGTGCATTTGTGAATTACCGTGCGTGTGTTTGGATTTATTGTGTGCATTTGTGGGAGGTTTTGAGACTGTATTCACTCCATATGATACCGTTTAACCAATTTGTGAGGTATGACAGAGTCAACGCAGAAGGAGATGTAGGCTGTGATTGACTCGGTAGCACTGTCAATATCTGCATCCTTAAAGAAGATATTCCAATCTGTACAAAGAAAGCAACCCTTCAGTTCCTCCACGTTATCACTGGACCATACTTTCACGGACTGGATTACCGGTTTGCTGGACTTAAAAACAGAACGATATGTGGGTAGCAGCTGGATAGCATTATGATCGGAGTTATTTAGGGGAGGTCTAGCTTTGGCTGTATAGGCGTCTTTGATATTGCCATAGCATTTATCAAGTATATTATTGTATCTAGTGTTGCATTTGACGTATTGATAGAATCCTGGTAATGTATTATCCAGGCTGCAGTGATTGAAATCACCAAGAATCAGAATGGGAGCGTCCGGTTTATTGTGTAGATGGCGATGGACACAGTCTGTGATAGTTTTAGCCGCCGTGCAGGCATTTCCACTTGGTGGGACATACACAACACACACGAAAATGTTCGTGAATTCTCTAGGCAGATAGTGTGGGCGCAAAGTAACACATAACAGCTCTAGATTGGGGTTGCATATTTTGTCTCTCACAGCAAAGTTTCGACACCAACTGTCCTTAATGTACATACACACCCCACCTCCTCGTGTCTTACCCGAATTTACGTCTCTGTCTAACCGGAGGAGAGAGAAGCCTTCGATTTGAGTAAGATTGTCTGTAACATCGTCACTAAACCAGGTTTCTGTAAAAACCATTAAACCAGACTCACGATATTCGTAGCAGGCTCCAACCTGTTGACGCAGGTCATCCAGTTTGTTTTTTAAAGATCGTGGATTGCAGAGAAGCATAGGTGGTAGCGGAAGCTTGGCAGCTCTTCGGATGCGCTGTCTGAGGCCGCCTCTCCTTCCCCATATCCTGGTCTTCCTGCCTCGACGGTGACCTGGGCCATGGTGTTGTTGTAGCTCCTCAGGCACCTCGTGTAGCAGATCAGGTGACTGTAGTACTCCGCTGCCCCGTAATCCCAGCAGCTCGGTCCGACTATACATTAGAAGGCCGTTGCCGCTGGTTAGCCCGTCGGCGGAGCTCTGGGCGACTTGGCTAAAGAGGATTAGCCATGCCAAAGTTAATGATGCAATACTTCCCCACTTCACTTTTCACAAGCTCAGCATACCGTACACAACACTGTTCACAACGCAGGTAGCAACCAGAAATTGAGTTCGCCAATGCAAATTATAAAAGAGGGACATAACACAAAACAAGTAAACAAACAAGGTGTAGCAAGAACCCTCCTCCGTGTCGCCAGCCGTGCAGCGCCACTAAATGTGGTTCCTTTCAAAAAAACATCTGCACCAACTGCACCAAAAGATTGCATCGAATAGATTTTTGTTACTCCTGCAATAGATGATAATGAGGATTCATTGTTAAACCTATGACTTCGATTTGAAAGAATTACGATTTGTAGATACTTTTCCTTTTAGAGGTCATTCGAATCAAGTCGCACTCAAGTTTATTAAAAATCTCAAAACATTAGGTGTCTTGCTCTAATAGCTGTAACAAAGCCAGATATTTATACGAAATATTTCTGCAATAATTCAGTTCTCCTTTAGTGCACCTTCTTCCATTATGAACAGGGGTCTCCAATCTTTTAGTGAGCAAGGGCTACTAAAATGAATAAAACAATCTGGAGGGCTACTTTTTTACTCAAAACTTTTTTGTTTTACTTGTTGATTTTATCTTATTTTACTTGTTGATATGTTTTATAATTGTTTAAAATATTAACATGCATTAAAGAAGCCAAGCTTATATAAATATATAACAAATAAATAATACAGTTGAGGCTATTATATGTTGTAATAATTTATAATAATAATTAATAATAATTGGGCTTGTTTTGGTCTTATTTTTCAAGCTATTATTTGTCTCGCTAGGCTTGGCCACAGTCTGAAAAGCAAATTAAAAGAATTTAGATTTTTTTTTGCAATTGCAATAGAGATAATTGTATTGTTGCTATTTGGGGAATATTTTAATCACACCACAAGATGTCGCTAGATGTTTGCTCAGACTAGTATTTTTTAAAAACGTCTCACACTGAACGTGTCACCATTCCAAAACCTGATTGTTATGCTTCCCACGATTGGCTGCTCCGCGACCCCACTTCCAGCCCCATCCGTTTGCCGAATCACACACACATTTACACACTACAGTTACTCTGGATTTTCCAGTAGCATTGCTTGATCAAAACTAATAAACATAAACATGCATTGTAAGGTGAGTCTCTATTATTTTTTAAAAACATTGTTCTAAAAGTAGTTTATGAAGAAAGGTTAAACGAAGGGGGAAGCTGAGGTTGTGTTAAAATAATATTTTTTATTTTCCTAGTAAATTTTATTTAGCTGTATAGTTAATTAGACATGAATTTAGCCTATAGTTTTAAAGGCTTCTTATATGCATTTCTTACTATAAATTGTATTTAATAGGAAATTTACCAGTGATATTTTTTCATTTTAGTCCAAAATCAGTGCTTTTCAGTAAACTTATTCATAAAGCGCACACGCTAAGCACTATAAAATGTATAATTTTTAAACGTGCATAAAGCTGCTTAACATCTAGTTGTGTTTTTTCATATGCTGTGTTCATTAAATGTATAAACAGCTGAAATAAATATGGAGGGGAGGTAAGCTTGCCACTTACTAAAAAAAAACCCAAAAAGCTAAAACCACAATTGGCAAACAAACCACTGGTCTTTCATTTGGGTTCAGCAGGAACGTGTGGCTGCCTGGAAGTATTTGTCATGCGGCCCCCAAATGATCCTGAAGCACCACACTTTCTGTGAATTTCCTGGCAAAGCTCAGCCACAAGTCATTGTAATCATATACATTGTTTAAGGGGCAGGGCATGCTATTTCCTCCGCAAGTTATTTATATACCCATAACACTGTAAATAGCAAAAAGTTGACAAACCTGCAGGATGCAGATTTTTTTCATCCAAAAATTTGTATGTCAATAACATTTTCAACAGCCTTTGTATTTTGCATTTGTATTCAATGCCTTCCTTTTCCACAGATTTTTTTATTTGGAACTGTTCCCAAGAATTCCATGGATAGCACAACAATCAAATTCACTTCTGATAGAGGCTTTAATCAGACTCCTACAGTATAGGACAAATATTGTACGGTTGGAGATTTCATAACTGTCAAAACTAAGATAACTTGAGATTTCTCACTGTATGTGGCCATTACCGATATCTTCCGTTAAAACACCAATGAATGATTAAGATGATCAAAATTGATCTTTTATCTTTTTAAATTAGCTTCTCATTACTTATATCTCTAGGCAGTGTCTGAGAACAAATGCCATATGATCTGTCTGTCTGACTTTACAAATCTGTGGTTGTGAGTATATAAATACTTTATTTTTGGCCAAGATGTAATAATAGTCATTTGGCCAGTACTGCCTTGTGCAGATTGCCTGTTTGCATTGGACAAGACTAGTTCTTACACAATTCTCTAAATCTTTAACATTCTTTGTCTGACTTTTTACTTAAGTGAACTTCCGGCAGTATGATGTGCGGATTTATGCCAGCTCTGTCCCTACAGGTCTGGGCAACATTGATGTTGCTTTCTTCACTGCAAGGTGAGTGTTCAGCTTTCTTTCAGCTTTGTTTTAAGCTCTTTTAGAATACCTGAGGCTCTTATAACTGCTTGTAAATGTAATTTTGTTACCAATCAGTGGGAGCCGGTGACTTCTTTTTCTGAGGGCGCTTGATGCGAACATGTATGTAGCCTGTCATGTGTGTGGTACGTAATTTTAAAATATGTGTTCTGCACATCGAGTGATCATATGTGCATCATGTGTCTTGTCAAAATAAGTGCCTGCTGCAGACACGTCTAAAGGGTTTGCCAGATGTGTCTTGCGTGTATTTTGTGAACGTGAGCGTCTCTTTTATCATAAACGGTTTTGACGTGTGTGCAGCAGGCTCTTATTTTGACAAAACGTGATGCACATGGTTCACATGACGCAACAAACACATATTTTGAAAACACAAGCAACACACATGACACTCTTAATATTATCAAAACATTCTCTAATGCTTCTGGGCTCCATCTTAATGTCCTCAAATGTGACTTAATGCTAATCAAGCAATGCTCTGTTTCCAGTATATGTAACATCCCAGTTAAAGAGTTACCTACCTTGGAATTGTAATCTCCAAAAATTCAAACTTAGATGTGATCTAAACTTCTTGCCCATCATAGAGAAAACAAAAAGAAAATTTAATCAGTGGCTTCAGAGAGATTTCACTTTGAAAGGAAGGATTCTTCTTTCTAAGGCAGAAGGCATTTCTTGTTTGCAGCTATTTCTTTAGACCTTGATAAAACAATATGTAAAAAGATTGATCAATCAATGTGTAATTTTGTATGGGAAAATAAGCCACATTATATAAAAAAATCTGTTCTATCCTACAGCTACAATAATGGTGGAATTAATTATATTGATTTTGCAACTTTGAATAATACGTTCAAAATCAATTGGGTGAGGAATTACTTTAAGAAACTAGGGGTGGGCCGATCCAATACTTTGGATCGGATATCGGGTTGATCCGGACCTTTTTTGCTGGATCGGGTATCGGAAAAACAAGGCCGATCCAAATCAAATTCTGTGCGTTACTTGTGGTTGTTACTGTCATGCTACAGAAAAGTCAAACTATTATAAAAGCATCTTAAATGTTATTTTACACTATATTCAAAATCTTCCTAATATATTCAACAGCCTTATGCGAAACACAAATACATATATGAAGATATTTGAGGTCACAAAAACTGAATGGTTTGGTGCTCGCCGAGTTAATACACTGGAGTAGCGTGAATTAAATGTCACACACACGCACGCACACACACACACACACACACACACACACACACACACACAAACACACACACACACACACACACACACACACACGTAATGCATAGACGTAATGCATTTTATACCACACAAACGGTATATTCTATTCCCCTTACCTACCCCAATCCCTAACCCCAACCATCACACAAAACTGTCTGATACCTCACATTCTCAATAAACATCATTCTGTTTGATTTATAAGCATGTTTCCTCATGGGGACATCAAAATGTCCCCACAAGGTCACAAAAACACTGTATTCCTATCTTTATGGGGACAATTGGTCCCCACAACGTGATAATTACCAGGCACACACACACACACACACACACACATTCTTTTAACTTGTATCTCACTTTTAAAAAATTCACTTGACATGATATTCTCCAGATTTTGTTCAACATGTTTGTGTGTATATGTGTGCGTATATATATTTATGTGTTTATACTCAGAATACAGGTATTGAAATCGTATCTGTAATGGAAAAAGTGGATCGGCCCAGCCCTAGAGGAAACCATACAGTATTTGGAATATTATGCCTGAGCATGTTTTTTTCTCAATTGGGTGGTTTGAATTTTCTTTTACTCTGCAATTTTAGCATTGAAAAAATCCCTGCTGCACTTTCTAATTTTCACAAACAAGCTTTATTAGCATGGTCTATGATTTACAAGCACAATTTCTCTCCGACCAATCAGTCAATTATTTAATCAAGATGGTTATTTACTTATCAAGAATTTCTCTCTTGTTATAATATTCCTGTTACTCCAAAACAGTATGCCATTGTTTTTTGTGCTATCCCTAGTGGTGTTGTTATGTTATTTAGAGGCAACATTAGTAGTTTGACAAGTTCGGTAATACCTATTCCAGACCTGACTGACACCTTTGTAGGTAGAATATGTTTTAACTCCATGATGATTAACTCATTATCTTAATGACTATGTTTCCACTCCTCATGCTGTCTTAAAAATGGAATAGGTTAGTGAAAAATATTTTGTGGAAGAAGTTGTGGACTCTTCCTAATAAGTATTTATTGACGAATAAGGTCAAGGAGATTTCTTTTAAGATTCTTCACCAGTATTATCCTGTTAAAACCTTTATTGTGTCAAAATTCAAAGATATAAACTGCACATTCTGTAATTTACAACCAAAAACTCTTATGCGCCTATTTTGGCAATGTAACTTTATAAAAAAGCTGTGGTTAGACATTTGCCAATTCATTGCCGATCACATATACAGTATAATGATTTTGAGCTGTGCTTTAAAGATGTTTTGTTTGGTTTTGTTAGTTTTGAGAAGCAATATAAAAATACTTACTATCTATGTCATTTAATTATTTTGATTGCAAAAGTATTTTATACACACATGCAAGACTATGACAGCTCCCCCCCTTTTTTCTCTCTTTCAAGAAGATGTTTTAATTTACACTAAATTATTATCTTTATCTAGTAAAAAAAAGGCTACTAAAACTTTAAATGTTTGCACACTTTTTGGTGTTTTTATATAATTTTGTATGGATTGACTTTCCTTGAACCCCTGTTTTTTCTTTTCTTTTCCTTGGCTGTATGTTTTGTTTTTCTTTACTGTTGCACTATTATTTTCACCTATTTTTTATAAGCATGTTTATAAAAATAATAAAAAAGCAACACACATGACACTCTGAACACATATTTTGAAATTGTGCCCTTCGGATGAGCAGTCACGAGCCGCCACTGTTACCAACGATCATTTTTTACACAAAGTTTTTTTATTTTTATGCTTTGAATTTGATCAAGTCTTTTGGTTTGTTCATTATATTTCCTTTGGTTTGATGTAGTTTGTTCATTGTTGTTTTCTAGGTAAGGTTACTGCACCATCACATCTGCAGGCAATAGCTGGGCTTCCATTCATGATGGAATGTAATATTACCATGGAGAAAGGGGAGGTTCTAAAACAGGTGCTGTGGTTAGACATGGCAAATAAAACAATATTGCACTATCAACCTCAAAAGTATGACCATGTCACCAAAGTGGATGGAGTTCAGCTCACAGCAAAAGCTGTAGGTCATCATGCTCACACTAGCATCATCACCATCTCTAGAGCTGTGCTAGCCAATGAGGGCTGCTACCAATGTCTCTTTGACGTCTACCCAACCGGACAACAGAAAGGAAGGATGTGTCTCTCACTATTAGGAAAGGCAGACCACTTCTGTACTTTCTAAAAATTGTTCAAACTCAGCTTTCGCATTCTTTATGTTCTTTAACCCCCCCACGTATATTTTTAATTAATAATTTAAAAGAAAACATTTTTGAAGTGGTCATAGGCTGTGATTTTGCAGATATAACTTTGCAGCGTATTACAGAGTTTCCGTTGGGCACTGAAAAGTTGTTAAAATGATTTTGCGAAAATTAAAGGGACACTTCACCTATTTGCATAAAGCTTTGTAAAGTTAGAACCCCAATCATGTTTTTGAATGGTCATGCATAATTTTCTCAGTTGCCGCTGAGACAGCAGAAATACAGATTTTAGTGTTGCACTTCCTTCTTTCAAAGATGTAAAATCATAATTTTGCATCATTGAAAGAAGGAAGTCCAATATCTTTGTTGAGGGAGTGAGACTACACTCTAAAAACTCCTGGGTTATTTCTTCAACCCATATTCTGGGTTATTTGTGTTGGGTTAAAATTATGGGTTATTTTTTCAGAGAGTAACCATTTTCTGGGTTATAGGGCTAATATTTTGACCCAATTCCTGGGTTGTTTGGGTTTCTGGGTTATTTTTCAAAGGTTAACCCATGTTCTGGGTTAACGCCCCGCCCCCCGCTGTTCTGGAATTTTCTCACAACAGTCGATTGAAATAACTGTCACCGGAGTTCGCGGCGCGCTCGATCCGTTTTGGCCTGGGCTTCTTCGTTGTGTATTCAAGGTAAGCAAGTATTTTAAGTGTCAATGTAACGTAATTTTTCTGTGTCCATGTCCCCATTGCTTATCTCATTGTTATAATACCGGTAAAAATACGATAAGTACAGGGCAGCTATGACTTCGTGCAACGTTAAGGGGGTTAAGGGAGAACACCGGACGGGGAACACCGGACGAGAAGCGCCGCGCCGTATATAAGACCACTCGAGGTATCCCGCACTTTCTCAGTTTATGGCCAGCAATATTATTATGTTTAAGGACATTATGGAATTAAGATATATCAGTACTATGTTATGATTGTACTGTATAATTAAATACAATCGTTGCTGAGACTGCAGTCTGAACACTTTACCTCAGAGCGTCCGTAAACTGAATGAATTTAGAATATCACCTGAAAATCCAATATCAACCAATTTTCATGAAAGTAGCTCATTTCTGTAAATGAAAGTAAAATTTAATGTACATTACAGCACATGGTGAAGTCTGTATATACATTAACGACGAATTTGAGACAAATAAGTGTAAATTTAAAACTATGTACATGGCGCTCGCGCCGCAGACAGACGCAAAATGGCGCCGCCGGTACACACACATACTGTACCCTGTGTCTCTTCGTTCCCTAGCTCCCGAGGTCGTGAATCAGTTTATCATGTACACAGGTTCGGGCACTGGTAAGGACTTTAGCTCACTTGACATTGTGACACTGTTCACTTATTATCCTGTGATGTGGCTGCTTAAGCGTGTTGTGATCATCACTCAGCTGTTACTCATCAACAACCGGCAAAACCAACCGTTGCGTTGCTTTGAGTTATGTTTACCAGCTGCACCATGCTTATAATATTATACAGTGCTCTACTGGCTGAAGTAGTGAGATTTAAAGAAGCAGGTCAAGTCTTCAAATTGTTGCTAACCTCTATATGTTTTCTCCAGGTCTGTTTAAATGGACAGCTTTGTCACTGATAAGCTATCTGAGTGGCGGCTGTTTGAGCTGACAGAGACATTTTTGAGGTGAGCTTTTTACTCTTATTGCCCTCATATTATCTATCTATACCTAAACATTTTTCTTTAAAGGAAAACTACACTGTTTTTCAATATTTTACTATGTTTTTACGTCAACTTTGACGAAATAATACATCCCTGTTTTTTTCAATGCGTGCAGTACTTCGTGTACAGCATGTCGTGAATGTGTTAGCATTTAGTCTAGCCCCATTCATTCCTTAGGATAAAACAGGGATGAATTTAGAAGCAACAAAACACTTCCATGTTTTCCCTATTTAAAGACTATTACATAAGTAGTTACACGAGGAAGTATGGTGGCACAAAATAAAAGGTGACAATATTTTAAAGCAACACTATGTAGTTTCCATGTAAAAATAACTAACAGCTCCCCCATGTGGTGGAAAAGCGCAACAGTGCCTCTGCAGGCAGTGGTAGGGGCGGGGCTGTGTGCTCTACCCTCCACCGCCACTTTCAGAGTGTGCTTGTAGCAGCTAGGAGGCTGCTCAGGTTGCAGCAACAGTACAATTTGTCCAGTTAAAAGTTGTTCTATCACTGAAATAATTTTAGAGACATTATTTAAAGGTAAAAAAACTACATAGTGTTGCTTTAAGCGGATTAAAAAAATGAGAACTATGTTGTATGGCGGAAGAGCACTTAGTTTGCAGCACTTTGACCTCTGGTGCAGTAACATCACTCCTGTGAATTCTCTCATCTTTTTCAAAATCAGTGTGATGATTGATGATGTTACTGGACCAGAGGTCGAAGTGCTGCAAACTAAGTGCTCTTCCGCCATACAATATAGTTCTCATTTTTATCAGCTAAAAAAATTATTTAGTGCCACCATATTTACTGGTGTAACTACTCATGTTACAGTCTTTAAATAGGAAAAAACATGGAAGTGCTTGGTGGCTTCTAAATTCACCCCTGTTTGGATCCTAAGGAATGAATGGGGCTAGGCTAAATGCATTAATAACGCGCTGTACAAAGATGAACTGCATGCATAGAAAAAAGACAGGGATGTATTATTTTGTCTAAGTTAAGGTAAGAACATAGTAAAATATTGAAAAACGTTTTCTTTAATAGGGCTTAGTTCACCCAAAAATGAAAATTCTGTCATCATTTACAGGCCATCTACAGGGTTGAGAAGAAGACTATCCGGCATTCCACTGAAGAGTCCCTGACAGCGTTCATACACCAAATGTCTGTAAGTACAATGGACCAGTTTCTCAGCACCACTCTGAGAGAGAATATTCTTAATTCTATAACTATACTGTTCATGTGAAAGAAGGCTATACAAGGGACATGTTTCATGTGAAAGCTAAAGGGTGAATCCTGGTTTAAAAAAAACAACTTCAAGGTTCCTCGCAGTTGTATTTCAGTTTTAGGCGATGCCATCTAAGGTAGCAATCTGACTAGAAAGTGAAGTTAAAGATGTTAAGTTTTATTACTCAGTGGTTCTCAACCCACATTTTCTTGTACACATTCATGACACACTCAAAATGAAGACACCAATTAAGAACCACAGCTCATTTGGCTTCCTTGTACAGTTAGTATCAGCATTATAACACAAACTGGTAGTCTATTATCTTGCTTACAATTTACTTTCTACACAATATTCACTTTATATCTTTCTGTCTCTGTCTGTTTTAGGTTGGAACAAATATGGTGGAATACAGTGGCGGCTCGTAACTGCTCATTCGAAGATGCGCTAATTCAAAATAAGTGTTCAGATTGTCACGTGTGTGGTTCCCTTTTCCAAAATATGTGTCCTGCGTGTCGAGAGATCCTGTGTGCATCACGTGTTTTGCCAAAATAAGTGCCTGCTGCACATGCGTCAAAACCGTTTATGATACAATAGACGCTCATGTTCCTAAAATACACGGCAGACACTTCCTTAACAGTAAACTCTGATTACGCATGAGATTGTGCGAGTATCTGGCAAATGCGAGCATCTCTTTTATCATAAACCCTTTAGACGCGTCTGCAGCAGGCACTTATTTTGACATGACACGTGATGCACACACGATCTCTCAAAGCGCAGAACACATATTTTGAAATTACAAACCACACACATGACAAGCTACATACATGTTGTGACGAACTTTGCATCGAGCGTCCTCGAATAAAGAAGTCACCGGCTGTCACTGGTGGAATACCTTCAGCAATTGCAGCCGTTCCCCTCTGGGAGATCTTAAGCTGCACACAACCAATGTTTGAAGACTTAAAGCCTCAAGTTCAATCCAATTATTGAATGTTGTTAAATGTTTGAGAGAGAATGTTTGAGAGTTGTTTATTTTTCTATTTTTCCTTTCTAATGTTATTACAGTGTGACCTAAAATAAATAGGTCCAAGTGTGTGTTTTATATAGAATTTAATTAAATGCAATAAAAAATTTAAACTGCTTGAAGTGTGTAAGTGTCTGAATTTTTCTTTTCTGAAATAAGGCATAGTGGCATAGTTACACAATTTAGGTTATCTTTGACCTTTGGTTAAAAATCTACTAATTTCTGGGTTTTTCCACCCAGATATTGGGGTTGTTCTTTTGACCCAGAAGTTGGGTTATATTAACTACAATGTTGGGTTATTTTAACCCAGAAGTTGGGTCAGGTATTTAACACAGAAGTTGGGTCAAAAAGAATAACCCATTTTTCTGGGTTGAAATTACCCAGAAATTAGTTGGTCCCTTTTTAACCCAGGAGTTGGGTCAAAAATAACCCATTATGGGTTGTTTTTGACCCAGGAGTTTTTAGTGTGTACAAAACATCCCTTTTCTCTGTCAAATAGGCACCAAATTCTAAATGTATGTTACATTTCGACTACAAATATGATGTACTTTCAATAAAGATGTTTCTACGGGTGAAATGCTTCTTTAAGGCGGTCAACATGGAGAAGCATTTTGCAGTGGGTGTCAATGGATATCACATGCAGTCCGATAGCCACAAATCTGCTGTAAAAGGCAGGTAACCACAGGAAAAGGCAGGATACCTACTCTAGGTCTAGTTACTTTTATATGACCGACAAAGTAACCTCAGCCAGTACTACTACAACCACAACTAGAGGTCTTCACAAAGGACTATATTTTAAATGGTGAATCAGGTCGGGTTCGGGTCCATCTATCAAATAATAGACAGGTCCGCGATCAGGTTCAGTTATTAAATTTCTCTGTTCTGCACGGGTCCGGATTCAACTCTTAAATTCACAGTCCCTTTAGGTTCGACCTCTAATATGCATCTAATTAAGGTCTTTCTGAGTTGTTCCAGGCAATGTTTCCTGATTCACAATTAACCAAATCTATTACATGTGGAACATACAAAACAAGCTACATTTTAAAGTTGCTGTAAAAGAAATTTTAAAATGATATGGATGTTTTAGAAATCATTGTACATTGGGTTAGTCATGGGTCCTGTATGGCATTAACAATATAAAAATGGCATTAAAAAGCATTTAGAAACCCTGCACCCTAAGATGATCTCATGATTATTCACTATTATTAGCAGTTGTCACGTTACGCTTTTAGGATGATTAAAGAAATGTGACAGAATTTATATAATTTACTGTAGTGCCAAACAGGATGTGGTTAACAGCCCCCATCCTGCACAACCCACCATACTTAAACACTGACAGCAAACTAATACGTTAACCACAATAGTTTACAAAAATAAGTGACAGGATAAATAAGATGTTATGACCCTGAGAGCGTCATATGTTACTCACATAGCTTGAATATGTTCCTAATACTTTGAAAACTGTAAAATCTCATCTTTCTATTTGTATTCCCTCCAGCAAAGGTGGAGATGACTGGTAATAAAACAGTTGAGAGTGGAAAGCCTGTCACCCTTTCGTGCAATTACATCCTCAATAAGCAAGTTCTGCAGGTTTTATGGACAAAAACAGCTGAGCAGGGAGACACCACCACTGTTGCTTCGTATATCAGGAATGGGAGGCCCATCGTTGAGGCACCTTTCTGGGGACGGGTAACTTTAAATCCATCTCTTAGCCAAACCCAGCTCTCCATTCACCAAGCTCAGACAGAAGATGAGGGATGTTACACCTGTGAGTTCCACACATATCCAGATGGCACTAAGAGTGCAGTTGCTTGTCTGTCTGTTTATGGTAAGTTCACACCTCCATAATGATGGAGTTTACAGATTTTAAAAAAGTTTACATAGATAGTCTCTAAAGTGCTTGGCATCAGTTATTTTATTTCTATATTAACATGCATTAATGTATAGACTAATGGATTTTACTGTAAATTACAGATAAGTAAACATAATGAAGTTTCAATGATAAATGGAATTGAATTCAGGCAAAATAGATGAGGAAATGTGTTAAAACACAACATTTCTCTTTTTAATTTACCCACTTGGATGTTGCTAAATATAAATGCCACAGAAGTTGATGAAGCTATGAAAGTAACAAAATAAAGGTAATGTGTCCATTAAGGAAAATGTACAAGAATTTCACAGGTACTTTACCCAAATCAACATGTGATTTTTGTGTAGGTTTGGAACATTTCACACGCTCTTTAAATGTGTGAACATGTGCTCAGATGGGAAACTACTGTACCTTTTTCCGTAATGGTTGTTTAGGTATTTAACAGCCGCACACCAAACTCAGACCCCTGTACTGTGTGTTCCGGGTCTTGCAATGTTTTTTAAATGAATGTTTGTGAGTGGGTGCTGAAAGAATGTGAAAGAGAAAGTGGGAAATACAGAAAGATAGTGTGCGTATGTTTGTGTCCGCTTGTGCGTACAAATTTGAAAAAGATTAAACCCAAAGTCACCTACATAGTGGGGACCAACAGTGCATTCGATAAAAATGAAAATGTAATGAAATATTAATAAAATGCTGTTATAGGGACTATAAATTGCTAATATATCATTAGCACAGTTTAAAATTAATAACACTCAATGGGAAGTTTTTGTTGTGAAAAAAAAACAAAAAACAAATGTGTCAGTTTAAATTCAATTTCAGTGCATTACCCTAGTAAATTACTCAGAGATAAAGAAGTGCCAGATTACTTGTTTTTGAGTAGAATGCTAACAAGCAGTAAATGCTGATGCTTTTTGTAATGCTTGGCTGTCACTTTAGTTTACGGGATAGTTTGGCATGAGGGCCAGTGCTATTAGTGTGTCTCTAAAACAGAGCTCTATTTTGTCTGCTTTCCTTCTGTTGATATTTCCAAACCAGTCTGGCTCTTGTCACCAAAAATGCTCATACAGCCTCAGCAGTGAACACAGCAAACTTCTCTCTTCTGTTTGTCAAAGTTTGTATTGTTTTTCTTTTTTTTTTTTTACTTATTTCACAGAGCATCTTTTTGATGGAGTCTGCTGCAGACATGACCTCTGTCAGACAGCTTGCCATCAGCATAACAACACAAGGGATGTCTTTTGTCTTGTAGTTGAAGCTACCACTTACAGTAACACTTCAGACAGTTGTTCAGTACTGGATGTTTATATAAAGTCATGTACGTGTATCATTTGTTGTAATGGCACAATTTTTAACTGTTGTTTAAATTTTTAGATGAATTGTCAAGGATTCTTAGCTAAATGGATAGATGGAAACCCAAAAATGCAAAACCATCAACTTTATAACTAGAAATAATCTGTAAACATCTCACCAGTGACCCACTTGTGTATTTATTTACATGTTTTCACAGTGGAAAAGAATAAAATATAATTATGATAATATATAATAATAGTTAATAATGATATGTCACATCTGCAACACCTTATATAAAACGTTTTCATTATTTAAAAAAAGGCATGAACACCAAAACCTATAAACCTTCAATTTTTTAACGAGCATCTCCAAAAAACAACGTTATTTTGTGTATTTGGTATAAACTGTTACGATCTCAAGTGGTGTTTAGGGGTATGGATGGGATGTAACAATACGAAATTATGATTATAAAGTTTTATTTTTCAGTGTGTGTGTGTGGCAGTCAGAGACAGAGACAACAAATATAGTGGGCAAAAATTGTGATTTATTTATATACACACGTGTTTAGTGGAGGTGACAAGTGAAAAGGTGATGAATAATATTTACAATATTTATATTAACAAAGTAACAGAGACACAAAAGGGGAAAGGGGCACGAGCGGTGCCAAAACAAAGAAATAAACAAAACAAAAACATTAACTAGAAAAGGCATTAACTAGAATTTGACCCTCTTACCTAAGCTACAAAGGAAAGGTAACAAGATAAATCTGCAGCGTCACACGACGCCCTTACTAACCTACACTACCTACCCAAACACATAACTTACAAAGGGTGGCATGCGCTCCTAACCTAGTGTGTCTAATACAATAACAATAACCTACGTGTTGCACAATGTATGTCACATGACATACTTACCTGTCCGCTTTCCCCAATATTAAAGGAATATTCCATTTTCTTAAAAGAAAAATCCAGATAATTTACTCACCACCATGTCATCCAAAATGTTGATGTCTTTCTTTGTTCAGTAGAGAAGAAATTAAGTTTTTTAAGGAAAACATTGCAGGATTTTTCTCATTTTAATGGACTTTAATAGATCCCAACATTTAATCCTTAACTCAACACTTAACAGTTTTTTTCAACGGAGATTCAAAGGACTATAAACGATCCCAAACGAGGCATAAGGGTCTTATCTAGCGAAACGATTGTCATTTTTGACAAGAAAAATAAAAAAAATGCACTTTTAAACCACAACTTCTCGTCTAGATCCGGTCGTGATGCGCCAGTGTGACCCCACGCTATACGTCATGACGTCAAGAGGTCACAGAGGACGAACGCGAAACTCCGCCCCAGTGTTTACAAGTGTGTTGAAAGAGGACCGTTCCACGTTGTTGTATGTGGAATGATACTAATTAATGTCTTTGTGTCAGTTTATTGTTTACAATGGTCCGCAAATGTGCGTTTCATATATGTAACACGTGACCGCTCTACGTCACTACGCATTTACGTTAGGTCACGCAGGAAAGGGCCTAGACAAGAAGTTGTGGTTATTTGTTATTACTATTGTCAAAAATGACAATCGTTTCCCTAGATAAGACCCTTATGCCTCGTTTGGGATCGTTTATAGTCCTTTGAAACTCCGTTGAAAAAAACTGTTAAGTGTTGAGTTAAGTATTAAATGTTGGGCTCTGTTAAAGTCCATTAAAATGAGAAAAATCCTGCAATGTTTTCCTCAAAAAACATAATTTCTTCTCGACTGAACAAAGAAAGACATCAACATTTTGGATGACATGGTGGTGAGTAAATTATCTGGATTTTTTTTTTTAAGAAAATTGACTACTCCTTTAACAAAGTCAAAAACAAACAGAGGGAATGAACACTAAAGTACAGACGCAGAACGAGTGACTAACAAATGGGTAAAATAACAGACTGACATACAAGAAAAACAACAACACAGCAAGGCAAATTAGCAAACACGTTATCAAACAGAATTCAAGTTTAACAAACACGAGCAAACTGGCATGAATGAACATAACCCTCTTGACATTTGTAAATAAAAGTCTTAAAAGCCTATAAGTCTTAAATCACTTTTAACAGAAACCATGATCAAACTTATGAAATACAATCTGCATAAACAAGTTGACTGTAAAATTCATGTACATGTCTTAACAGTATTTACTGCTATTGTTAATACATATTTAAAATGTTTGTCTGGGGATTTTGTGTTTATCTTTTCATACAGTCTTTTACACCCCTGGTCCACTTTTAATATATTCATTTGAAGTTTATCTATTTTTTCTTTACTACACTAGTCAACATTTGAAGTGGATCAAATCCTTTTCTAAAAGTTTTCTTAAAACCAATATCCAATACCCGTTCTTGTTTTAGGACAAATTTGATGAATGTTTTTGATCCACTTCAAATGTTGACTACTATATTTATGCCATTACGTTTTTTATGCACCTAAATATATTATATGATCTAGATCTATACTGATATACCTGGTATACCAGCTAATAAATGTAGTCTTAATTTGGGTGGTCAATCTGCATTTAAAAGGGTTTAAAATCTAATCTAGCTAAACCAAGTAAACTTACTCTAATTATTAGTCATTTTAGGATGCCAAAGTCACATTTAATTATATAAAATGTATTTTAACAACAACAAAATTATGGCCAGTGAAAATGCTAAATGGCTAGCAACTTTGGAAAACAACTAGCCACTTTGGCTGGTGAGCAAAAAAGTTAATGTCACAGGTTGGAGCGGACCACAGGTGTTGTGAGTCACGCCCCTTCCTAGTTCCCACCTCGAGGAGGTTCCCAAGAGCACCCCAATGACAAAACACACGAGAAGAGGTAAGTATACTTAAAACAAACTTTATTTAAATTATTTAAAATGTAAGTTGGGGAGGGGGAAAGGGGAGCTAAAATCAAACTCTCGGACCAGAGAGTGTGGGCCAGGGATGCATGGGCTTCGTCACAGGAGTACTAAGATAAGTCTTTCCAAGATATGTACTCTTCTCTCGAGTGACTTTCATCCACTGTTCCCAGCTAACCTGTTTCCTGTCTTGCAGATGGACTATCCTTGGTGCCTTTCCGTCTTCCTGAGGCAAAGAGAGAAACATGGTAAGTAACACGTGAGCTAGACTTCCTTTAGGACACAAAGGTTCATTATAGCTGGCCCGTGGTGTTTACACAGAAAGGTAAGTATTCTTCGTTGCGGAGATGCCGATGGACGTCCCAGGTAAGTGGCTCGCTTGCACGGAGACAGATTCACAGGGGTGACTACTTCTTCACAGGTACGCGTCCAAGGCAGACAACTGCGGCTCCACCCTAGGCATACAAGAAGATATTCACAAGTAAGTGGTTCTCAGCTCTAGGCATACAAGAACATACTCCCAGGAAAGTAATATGTCACTGTGGGCAAACGGGTACGTGTACCAAATGAATAGCTAGGTCTTCTCTCTCTCTCTAGACATGCAGATACGTATGCACAGGTAGGGAACTCTTAACTTGAGCTTGTAGGGGCATACTCTCAGGTAAGTGGCTTACAGCTACGCACTCACAGATAGGTGACTCTCAGCTTTGGGGCATACAGGTGTGCATCCACAGGTAAATGACTCGTCGCTTTGGCATACAGAAGCGTACTCAGGTAAATGGCTCTTTGCTTTGGGGCATACAGGTGTGTATCCACAGGTAAGGGACTCGTCGCTTTACCATGCAAGGGGCGTACTCAGGTAGGTGGCTCTTTGCTTTGGGGCATGCAGGTGTGTATCCACAGGTAGAGGACTCTTCGCTTTAGCATAAAGGGGCGTACTCAGGTAAGTGGCTCTTTGCTTTGGGGCATACAGGCATGGGCATAGATTTAGGGTGGGACGCTAGGGACATGTCCCTACCAATATTCAGAGAAGACTGAATTGTCCCTAGCAATAATTTCGACCAAACAATTAATCTGTATTCATATATAACCACTAATGTCCGTCTTGTTCTTGTGTTTTCTATTTTTTACTTATTATATTTTTGTCAGAAATAATTTAAATTAGATTAGAAATCTTTTGCAATCCCGTTCTGTAAAAATAACGCTCTATGTGGTACACAAACGGTTAACAGCTTTCGTTCTCTGCAATGCCCGCCTCCGTAACTCACATCGCTAATATGATTGGCTTTGCATTTCTTTAGTCCCGCCTCTCTAACGCACATTGCTAATATGATTGGATTAGCATTCTTGAGTCTCGCCTCTCTTACGCACATCACTTTTTGATGGTCTTGTCGTTACTCGCTACGTGTGATAGGATGGTTTCACTTTGTACAACGCGCCAAAGTTCACTCAACAAGACGCGCGTGATTATTCGGGCTACAGGTAAGTGAGGAAGAAAGTATTATTATACCCACTGTAACTGTTTCATGTACAAAAAAGTTGTGTCACATAATGATTCAAGGCTAGTGTTTTCACCAATACACGACAATCCCATGTTAACCTGAGGAGTTGCAAACTTGTGTCAACCTTTTATAAATGGGGTGGCAAGGTTATTTAGAGGGTCCCTAATCCATGAAAGAAAATAACCCCAACATGGTAAAAACATGAATTCATGTCATGATTGCTGAATACTTTACATTACTGCACTGTGGTCATTACTTGCACAGATGTAGACATAATGTAAGGTTGCATTTTAAACCTAAACTATTTTTTTCACACTGATTAACTGTCTGTTAATGAAAAGAAGATTTAATGTGAACTACAGAAACGTTAATAAATGTTGTTCAGGAAACAGCATGATATACATACCTACTTCAACACTGGGATTTTTTGGCAAAATTAAATTAAGAATTAAATATTAATTGCATATTCTTCATAAAGTTAATATGGATTCATATATGTTACAATGTGATTTTCTTTTTTTGACAAAGACTTAAACAGCTACTGTTTATAAGGCTCTAGGACATAACGAATTGTTTATTTACATTAAATTTGGGATGGCACCAGGGGTGGCGAGTCAGATGTCACTGAGTAAAGTGCATACTGAGTTGTCTGTTGTTTATGTCAAGTAAACGGTGATAAACAGTTTTTGCAATCCGACCATTTTATTTATGTCCCCACCAATGCCAGAATCAAACCTACGCCCTTGCATACAGGTGTGTATCCACAGGTAAGGGACTCTTCGCTTTAGCATACAAGGGGCGTACTCAAGTAAGTGTCTCTTTGCTTTGGGGCATGCAGGTGTGTATCCACAGGTAAGGGACTATTCGCTTTGGCATACAAGGGGCGTACTCAGGTAAGTAGCTCTTTGCTTTGGGGCATACAGGTGTATATCCACAGGTAAGGGACTCTTCGCTTTACCATGCAAGGGGCGTACTCAGGTAAGTGACACTCTACTCTAGAGGCATAACAGGTATGTATTCTCAGGTGAGCAGGGCTGGACTGGGACAAAAATTCGGCCCTGGCATTTTGGTCCAAACCGGCCCACACTACATACACTGCAAAAAATGATTTTCAAGAAAAAAATTCTTAGTATATTTGTCTTGTTTTCAGTAAAAATATCTAAAAATTCTAAAATTAAGATGCTTTTTCTTGATGAACAAAACAACCCAAGAAAATCTGCCAATGGGGTAAGCAAAAATGTCTTGAACATTTTTCTTAAACACTAAATGCAAGAAAAATTTGCTTACCCCATTGGCAGATTTTTTTGCTTGTTTTATGCACAAAATCACTTAAATTTAAATTTTTGGTCTAAAAACTAGACTTATTTTTTTGGGTCATTTTGCTAATCAAGAAAAACCATCTTATTTTAAGAATGTTTAGATATTTTTACTGAAAACAAGACAAAAATACTAAGAATTTTTTTTCTTGAAAATCATTTTTTGCAGTGTATAATTACAAATACCACCCATCTTTGCACGCCTTTAAATATGTATAGCAATAGCAACTCCAATTCCATAAAAGCACTAAACCCAATTAATAGCAGGTAGAAAAGAGTAAGGATTGACACAACAAACACTTCTAGAACCTGTTATTTATTAATGCAATAAAACTGTATAATCCACACTTATGAATACTAAAACAAGCTTCATGCAATTGGCAAAATTTGCCATTGGATTGCTGACATATTACAAAATACAAGTGCTGCTTACATTAATATTGAAAACTGATTATTACTTGCAGTACTTACAGGAAAGTATTCACTACATTCACTGAAGAAAACTTGTGTGATTACAGTAATAGAGATTTTTAACATTATCTGTCAAGTGTGTTGTGTTATATACAATAAACATATCTTTTTCTTTAAGCGGATCTCCTGGATTGTTTGATTTTGCTTGAAGAGAAATTATACGTTTTGAAACAGACAATCAACGAAAAATCTACGAATCAGATACACTCTCGTAGTCACAGAGCAAAGAGTGCAATTATTTTATTGCAGCTTTATCACCATATTTTGTGTTTTTGACTCAGTTTTATCAAGGGGTATCCATCTAAACTTGTGTTTTAAAGCAGTTCTGCTTACCCCAGTCATACACTCACTTCTCCCTCGTCTCTCTCCCTCTCCTCACTGACACTTTGCGTGCTGGTGCTGCCAGTGCCACCACCGCCACCATCATCATCATCACCAGCGATTCGAGTTGATGGTCCTGCTGCCGCAGAAAACATTTGTGTTTTTTAACACATTTTGCAGCGTCTGCCTGAAGAGCCTGCTTCTTTTTGTCACGCAGTTTTTCTGCGCCTCCCTTGCGTTTTTTTCTCCATCTCTCTCTCTCTCTATTTTGAAACGTGAACTGACCATAGGAACTGACCGACGATGCACGCGCGCTTGCACAGAGACCAAAGCGGTGATTGGGCCAGCTTAATGTCATTCAAAAAAATAACCAATGGGCTGCTGCTTAAATGTGAGTGGGGCGGTCTATCTAGGAAAAGAAAGGACGATGACTGTGCTGGTCAGTCATTGGGCCAGCTTAATGTTGTTTAAAAAAAAATAACCAATGGGCTGCTGCTTAAATGTCAGTGGGCCGGTCTGTTTAGAAAAAAAGACGCTAACTGGGCTGCTTAGACAAATATAGTATGAGATGTATCGGCCCAAAAAGTAAGTCGGCCCACCGGGAAACTGCCCGGTTTGCCAGATGGCCAGTCCGCCCCTGTACAGGGGGCAAGATCTCAGCCTGTCTGGTGATTACGAATTAAACCACTGTAGCTTTGCCCGACCGCATTAAAACGGATAACACGGTCGATAATGCGGCAGTGCTAAAATCACCTCATTAAATGGACTGCATGTACAGTACGAGGTGTTTGATATGAAACGAACGAGCGTTCCATGCGCCGAAGGCTGGTTGCCGTCGCAAGGCATGTCCAACCCACAGCAGATGCCGGGCGAGCTCATATCGATAGCACTTCATGCAGTCATGTGTAACTTTAAGCATAAGCGTCCCGGCCGTCAGCTCGGGGTGGGACCTTTGCTTAGTCAAAACTTAAGTGGTCTTATGAACAGGATGCCACGAGATTCAGCGTTCTTAGGAGACGTTGGGGGGGGTACGTGAGCCTGCCTTAAGCCCGGTATACACTGCACGATTATTGGCTGTCCCAGACGAAAGATTGCCATCGTGAAACAATCGTTGCGATTTCTGTGATCGTGGCTCTTCATCGGTGGTCCTATGTTGTACAATGAGAGAGGTTCAAAGACGGCCGTTTTACCGGCCTTGCATCCAAAGATAGCCTACGATAGTATTCTGACAGTGTCAGAAATTCGGCATGATCACCGCACAGTGTGTTTGCTGCTACGACCTGCGCGCCGGTATTTGTTTACCACGAGCGCATGCTGGTGACGTTGCGCAACGTGTGACGCTGCCGCCAAAGCTTCCGTGTCATCATCGTACAGTCTACATGCCTCTCCTACCCGAGTTTAAAAGATACATGACGCACAGTGTGATAAGGTCATGATCTTATAGGAGGGCAAAAATCGTGCAGTGTATTCCGGGCTTCAAACGAGATGCCGTGCATCTGACTGTAAGCGCTCTGGTGTTAAACTCGCTTCCAGAGCGTCATAAAACGAAACTTGTTGTGGCGGGTAGGAAACTCACTTGGAGGTTGATATTTTCCCTTAATTTTTCCGAATGTTGGAGCAGAGCGGACGTGTGAGCGTCTTTCGGATCCACTGATATAAACCAGCCATCTGGCCAAAAAACGTCATAAACCGCTTGGCTGTAAGCCTTTTGAATGGCATCCGGAGAGAGCGTGATTCTAAACGCTTGGAGCTATGAAAGGTCTGAGGCTGCCGTCTGTCTAGGAAGAGAAATAACATAATTAGATTTGTTGAGGTTTTGTTTGACCTCAAAGAAATTCAATAAATTTGTAAACGCAAGTCCTAAGGGATCGCTTGTGTTATCTACATGAAAGTTAAAGTCTCCATCTAGCAGTGCTTGATCAGCATTAACCCCTTAACTGGCGCAGCCCTATTTGAGTGTGAGGGGGAGTAAAAATAATATGTGCACCTTCAAATTAAAATAAGTCTGGACTTTTTTGTCTAGAAGCATAATCTTGGTCTCTTTTAAAAGAAGACACGTTAAAGTATTTAATTGAAGTATCTGGAAAATTGCAGAGTGAACTATATGAGTGAACTAACCCTTTAATGTATTTTTTTATAGTTATACCCAAACCTGAGGCCAGTTACATCACTGTAACACAAGGAATTATTGAGGCAAACTGCACAGCTGTGTCCCGTCCTGCAGCAGAGATCTCTTGGAATGTGGACGGTCATAACCAAACACTGGGCCCTTCTGTGAACTCATTTTACCAACTTGGTGACGGCACCACAATGGTGGTCAGCTCCATTCAGCTGCGGGCTGAACTACTGGACAGTGAACTGATAAAGTGCGAAGTTCATCATCAGGGCCTTGGGTCAGCCGTCTTCATCTATTTAAACAAATGTGAGTAAAACTTGAATAAATCTTTTTTATGTTTTTGCTGTCGTAAACACACTGCTTTAGCAAAATTTAAATGCATCCTAAATGCACTGCTATTTTTTTATGTCAAATTATTTGTTTTTGATGTACTGTATATGTGCTTTCTTTGCCGTTATTCTTACAGCTAGGAACAGACATATAATTCTGATTTCTGCTGGCTGTGTGGCCCTCGTCCTGCTTATATGTTTATGTGTCTGCCTGAAGAGGTGCTGACTTTACCTGATGATATGGTCAGTAGCACCACAAACATAACTGTCTATCTTAAATTGATGGGCATGTGTATATAATGCTGCTCTTGTTATTTACTAATTGACCAATTATTAAATAATGCTGAATAAAGGAGCTATTGGATTTATGCAGGACAAAATAAGGATGAAAGCATTTAAATATTAGCATGCAAGGGAAGTTACTCGCACAGAAAGGCATTTTGCTGAAATCATTTTAGATTGATAAATTATGGAAACACTTTACAGTGTTGATAATTTCATTAACATTTGTTTATGGAATGAAATAACTTTTACATAAACAACAATTAAACAACTGCTAACCACATTTATTAATGTAGTTCAGTGGTTCTTAGTTCTGATTTTAATCATGTGTTACAAAATTAATTAATTACAGAAAACGTTAAATGCTTATAAACCTTATGCATTGCCACCCTTGATAAATTAATTCTGTTGTAGTGTAGCTAAAATTATTTGCATTTAAAACTAGAAATTAAAGACTGTTGTATTGTCACTGGTTAGATTTGTCAGGTAATGTTACCAACTTCCTGGTGGTAGGTGAAAAAAATGAATGCAACTTCAAAATGCTTGCAAGATGCACACAGACACCTTAAAAAACTGCAGGTTTCTGTGTTAGGGTTTTCTTGTAAAAATCAAGCTTCCTCTTGTCATTCTACCGATCTAGTTTTCAGTTATAGTTGAGGACCACTCATTTTATACAGATTGCTTGTGTATTTTTTTCTCACTTCATTTCAACCACATCAACAGCCCTTTACTTTTGAATTTAACTTGTTGTTTTGTAGAACCTTTTATTCAAAGTGACTTTCAGTAACAGAGACAGTTTTGTGTGGTGTTGACTGTTCATGAATTGCCTCCCAGGAAACAGTATTTGAAAATATAGCATTTCGGTTAGCAGCCCAGACCACTAGGCCACACCACCCTCATCTACTACCCATATCTAGCGCCAAATGTAGTAAACAAAAAGCTGTTATAAATAGCCAAAATTACAATCCATGACTATAATCTGCTCTTCTTAATAATTATTATATTAAGTATTATATTAAGTCATATTAATTTTAAAGAATGATTATGATGTAGTTCTTAAATCAGAACCTGACAAATGTTGTATGTATATAATCTGTCTGCAAAATAATTTTATACCCAAACATAGATATTACATTATGTTCAGCTAAAAAATCTATGCTAATGGGCGTCCCAGTGTAAATCTGCTGTGCCCCAGTGTAAATCTAATGTAAATCTAATGTTTTAGCAGTTTACGTTATTGGTCTGTGTATTCAGTTACATTGATAACTATGGCAAAAACGAATCTATATGCAACCTAAAAACACACTTTTCACACGTAAAAGCGTCGCAGTCCCACTTCATCTGAAAAACACAAACTGACGCATGCATGGCATGCAGAAATCCATCTCCGCACGTGTGGTTTCCCCAACTGCGGCCTGCAGCCACGCAAAACACAGAAGTCCAGGTGATGGAAAGCAATTGATTGAAAAGCAGAAAGGAGAGATGAGTTTGATGGAGATGAGACAAACTACATACTCAGCCAGTCAGGTCTCAGACATACAAGGAAAAGGGTTTAGGAAAACCTCTGTCAAGTATATAGAATTGCATTGTTGTTAAGTTAACTAGCTCTACTTTAGGAGACTAATTATGTCCTTTTGGCATTAATTATGTCTAAGATGTGCTATTATAGGAAGCTGGGAAACTGGGGAATACTTAGTTACTTAGAAACGCCCACAACGTTTGAGGACGAGAAATTTGGTCTGGAGTTTCTACATTGTGGCGCTACTATGCTCGAACAAAAACTGTTCGGCCCAATCGAATTGTCAAGGAGGGCTTTATACGATGATGGACAGATGATCAAAAGTAACCACGTCACCAAAGAGCGCGTGTGTTGAATCTTGTTTTCTCATGGAAGACCAAGTGAAAAAGCAACTGAAATTGGTATCACGGCAATGCAACACATTGTGCACAACAAGGAGGATATAATTAGTGGTCGTTGATTTTTTTGGAAGCCTGGAATCGTGGCTGTTGGTTAAGAAGGGACATGCTAGGCTCCGATGTTTTTCAAGCCAACATAATCGGTATCGTCATGGATGAAGTTCACCTAACTTACAAATGGTAAGAGATAGTCTGACTGTATGACTTAGTAAATAACTCACAATGTCGTGATATGAATCAAATGTTGTAAACATAGTAGGTGTCGACAGGGGTGGACTGGCCATCTGGCACACCGGTCAGTTTCCCGGTGGGCCGGCGTACTTTATGGGCCGATACATCTCATACCATTTTTGTCTGAGCAGCCCAAGCGTCCCGCACAAGCCCTGAAAAGTGAAGCAAAAACGTCTCGATCGCCCCCCAGTTACTGGTCCCAGTATAGGTCATAAAGCCCGCCTCCCCATGTTATTCAATGGGACTTGAGACCAACTAAAAAAATTAATTACACTTCAATTATCTTTTTTCCGAAGCTGGTTTCTGTCATTTACTGTAGTTTTTATCACGCTGATGTAAATTCAAATGTGTGTTTTTAAAATAAGTTTGTTTTTAGTTAGTTATTTAATGATATAAAAACAGTGGTGTCACGTCATGATTGACAGCTGTGATATCGTGTGATATGCGCATTCTGCGAGAGCGAGGGCGGGGTCTTGATTTCGTGGCTTTACGTCCTGCTCACTACTGCGCAAGACTGGTCCCGAAATCGCTACTGCGCAGACTCAAGACCCAAGATGTCAGCGCCATATCGGGACACTGGTGGCTTCACTTTCACCAATGGAAGAGAGCGAACAGGCGTCGTCCATCTTTTTTAACAGTCTATGGAGCAGGCCAGTTTTAGCGTCTTTTTTCTAGACAGACCGCGGCCTACTGACATTTAAACAGCAGCCCATTGGTTATTTTTTTTAAACGACATTAAGCTGGCCCAATGACTGACCAGCCCAGTCATCGTCCTTTTTTTTCATAGATAGACCGCCCACTCACATTTGAGCAGCAGCCCAGTGGTTATCTTTTTTAAATGACATTATGCTGGCCCAATCACCGCTTTGGTCTCTGTGCAAGCGAGCGTGCATCGTCGGTCAGTTCACATGTCAAAATATAGAGAGAGAGTGATGGAGAAAAAACGCAAGGGAGGTGCAGAAAAACTGCGTGACAAAAAGAAGCAGGCTCTTCAGGCAGACACTGCAAAATGTGTTAAAAAAACACATTTGTTTTCTGATGATGATGATGGTGGCAGCGGTGGCACTGGCAGCACCAGTACGCAAAGTGTCAGTGAGGAGAGGGAGAGAGAGACGAGGGAGCAGTGACTGCGGTAAGCAGAACTGCTTTCCAAACACAAGTTTAGATAGATACCCTTTGATAAAACTGAGTAAAAAACACAAAATTATGTTGATAAAGCTGCAAAAAAACAATTGCACTCTTTGCTCTGTCACTACGAGTGTATCTGATTCGTAGATTTTTTTTTCAAAACGTATCATTTCTCTTCAAGCAAAATCAAACAATCCAGGAGATCTGCTTACAGAAAAATATATGTTTATTGTAAATAACAACACACTTAACAGATAATGTTAAAAATCTCTATTACTGTAATCACACTAGTTTAGTTCAGTGAATGTAGTGAATACTTTCCTGTAAGTACTACTAAGTAATAATCAGTTTTCAATATTACTGTAAGCAGCACTTGTATTTTGGAAAAAGTCAGCAATTCAATGGCAAATTTTGCCAATTGCATGAAGCTTGTTTTAGGATTTTGGATTATA
Source organism: Paramisgurnus dabryanus (assembly GCF_030506205.2). NCBI lineage: Eukaryota > Metazoa > Chordata > Actinopteri > Cypriniformes > Cobitidae > Paramisgurnus > Paramisgurnus dabryanus. The sequence goes on from NC_133340.1 coordinate 10,642,215, forward strand.
CAGTTTTATGGCATTGATAAATAACACGTTTTAGAAGTGTTTGTTGTGTCAACTCTCACTCTTTTCTACCTGCTATTAATTGGGTTTAGTGCTTTTATGAAATTGAAGTTGCTATTGCTATCACTCTAAAAATGGTTGGGTTAAAAACAACCCAATTGGCAACCCAGCGCTGGGTAAATATTGGACAGAACACATGTTGGGTTAAAGTAACCCAACACGCTGGGTAACACATTTTATCCCAGCAGGTTGGGTTGTTGAAAAAACCCAACGTGTAGTCATTTTAACCATTTATGAGATTAATATTCTGGGTTTGGGTTATTCTTGCTGGGTTATTTTTATCATGTGCTTTATTGTAAATCAAGACCATTGCGAACACCAAATAAATGTTTATTTGACTTCAAAATAACTACAAACTCTAAAATGTTTACAGTTGGCAGTTGCAAAATCATTTAAAGGACTGCTGCTTACTGACATCAAGTATAAATATATTTGTTAAATATCAGAAATTATGCACATTGAAGTAACAATGTAACAGGTTAAATCAATTTGTTTGAATTTAAGACAGAATTTGTATATAAGAATATACAATATATAAATGAAATACTGAAATGTACATAAACAAAACTGCAGCAGTGTAAGAAAATAAACAATGTAATTGTTAAATTAAAAGTAAAATCATTTACAGATGTGTAAAGTTTTTTTATAGACCAGATGTTCCAAGTTTCATAGTATGGAATGTATTTGACTAAAAATACTTCATTTATTAAAGTTACTCCTCACGAACAAAGATGTACAAAGGAACCGAACAGCAGAGGATTTATCCATTTGGAAAATGACAGACTACAGTAGATGCACATTGCCTGGGGTATTTATTTTCAAGCATGTAAAATGCCTTTAAACCATAGACTGTAAAAAAATATGAAAGTAGTGTCTGTGACGTCACCCATTGGTTTGTGAAGAGCATTTTTGAAGCCTTAAGTAGGCGGTGCGTGCCGTCGCCATCTTGGCCGAATTGCAGTTTAAGTCACTTCCGTATTGGCTCCATCAGAGAGACTGATTGAGAAAAAAGATTGAGAGATCTGTTGCATGTTTCCCATGGCCAGGAAATAAAGGAAAGGATTTCGAGGATTCTGTCCAGAGAAGAACTTCCACTACATTTGTTGCAATCTACCAAAGAGGAAAAAAACTTTTAGTGGTCTGAACTAAATGATCAGATTTAAGTGTTCAGAAAACCATGTGGGCCAAGGGAATTATACATTTTATAAAAATGATAAGACTTTCTTTTGCATCCCTGGCCGCATTACCACCACTTGTGAGATTTTTTTCCCAAAAATGCAATGGCCTGTCATCGGTTTGCATAAGACTTTGGTGTTACACTGCTTTAATTGTTGTGTCAACAACAAAGGCTGCAAACCACACAGACTGACAAATAGGATGATCTGACTATAAAGAATAAAGTGCTGCAGTACTAAAATGCAGCAGATAATTAAGACAATCCCAATACATTTTAAATAGGAATGATTAAATGTTATACTTACTGGCTGTGTGAAGGCCTTGCTAGCCTCATTAATGGATGGACATAAAAACTCTGCACACTCTAGAAAAAAAGAATGGGAAAACAACATCACATCTGATCTCTGCAAAAAACATAACATCTCTGATACAGTAGTCAGCCACAGATCAGAGGGTTGGTCAATATAAACTTGAAATCACAGGAGACAACCCAAGAATATTATTAAATTAATATAAAATAGTAACTAAATACGACTCAATAACACATCTTCATTCATATAACACATATAAATGTTTGTTAAACGGTACACTCTGCCTCCGTCTTGGTGACAAATACGTTTATGTTTTCAAGTTCATGTCCAAACACTTAAATTATTGTTTCATTTTAAAAGAGAGGACCAAGCAATATACATATTAGACACCGGTTCTTGGAAACGCCGTTTTGTTTTCATTTATCGACGAGTTACCTGCCGTACCGACGGTGAATTGAAAGTGCTGCTTATCCTTGCCTCAGTGAGTGACAGAGTAGACGCCGGCTCCGTGATCCTCCGCCGCCGGTAAAGTGTGCTCGCGCCTCGCGGTCTGTCTTTCCATATCGAATGACAAGAAAGCAACTCGTTTGTCATCAAATTTAATTTAATAGTGTCGCTATTGCTAAGCTGGGAAAACTATGCGCGTGTGTGACACAACAAGCCGAAGTGGGGTTGCGGAGGTCGACTCGGTACCTTTTTTGACTCGCTTTGTTAAAGGATTACAGAAATTGTCATGAGTTAATAAATCAACCGTGTGATGGGGATTTTGTAACATCGATTTTATTAATTTTATTAATATGCCATATTAAACATCTTAGAACGATTATTCAAGTCAATTTGTGTAAATGGCGATCTGAGGTAACAGTCGTCATTCCTCTAAATTACACCCGTCGTCTTAGTCACGTTGGTGTCTCGCAAAATGTTATAATTTTGTTTATATTCATGAAATGTTTACAAAAACATATAAACTTACATTGAAACAACTTCTTCCAGTGACTCTGTCCTTTCACAACGATCGTTGCTGAGCACATTCAAACATCAAAGGCACGAAGCACGTGAGCCTCTTCAAACAACCCAGCATAATAACCCAGCAGTTTTAACCCAACAACCAGAAAACTGAAACTACCCAAAAAGTGTTTAAAATGTTAAAAAATAACCCAGCAAAACAACCCAACAGACTCAACCCAGCATTTTGGGTTAAAAAAATAACCCAGCCATTTTTAGAGTGTACATATTTAAAGGTGTGCAAAGATGGGTGGTATTTGTAATTATACACTGCAAAAAAAAAGATTTTCAAGAAAAAAAATTCTTAGTATTTTTGTCTTGTTTCCAGTAAAAATATCTAAAAATTCTTAAAATAAGATGCTTTGTCTTCACGAGAAAAATGACCCAAGAAAATAAGTCTAGTTTTTAGACTAAAAATTTTAAATTTAAGTGATTTTGTGCATAAAACAAGCAAAAAAATCTGCCAATGGGGCAAATTTTTCTTGCATTTAGTGTTTAAGAAAAAAATTGGTTGTTTTATGCGCAAAATCACTTAAATTTGATATTTTTGTTCTAAAAAATAGACTTATTTTCTTGGGTCATTTTGTTCATTAAGATCAAGCATCTTAATTTAAGAATTTGTAGATATTTTTACTGAAAACAAGACAAAAATACTAAGAAATTTTTTACTTGAAAATCTTTTTTTTGCAGTGTATGTATTGTGGGCCGGTTTGGGCCAAAATGCCAGGGCCAAATTTTTGTCCCAGTCCAGCCCTGTTGTCGGATAGTTTGCTAACTCAGACTTATGCTGCCTTCACGTGCTATGAAAAGATGATAATTTCCGTTTATGAACTGGTAATTACCAGTGTGTTGTGTTCAGGTGCTTTTGTTGTCGTACTTTAGGGAAAATACATTCACATGAGTAGGCCTAATTGCTTGAGCGCTCATTACTAGGAGGCTTCTATTGACTGTTAGCTAGCATCTGCTAACCAAACCTTAACAGTATTTTTAAAACTACTTCTTCCAGCGTCCGTGCTGTTGGGTTCTTTTGACAAAAGTAAGCATTGCTAAACATACGACACACACTCCGTTGCCCTGATTGGTTGTAGGTCTATCCATTTAAGTGCAGATGCATTTTTTGTCCTGGTTTGGTGAAACACACCCCAATTATCACAGCCAAATGGAGCGGTATCAGACACAAATTCTGACTAGAATTTTGAGCATGACAATGTCAGGCTATAGTTTTTTGTTTGAATTTAAAAAATGCTCTTTTTTTAAATGCGGCCATAAAATTACTGTTTTTTTTATTGTTACTATAAATTTTTGAAAAAAAGTTATCATTTATACAAATGTTTAAGAAGATGTTCTCTCAGCTTTCATTATTTCCACAGTATATGCCATTTATGCCTTAAAACATTAAACATTAAAGTTTATGTTGTTATAGATTCTTACATTTTTGTAAATACATACATGTTTACCTTTCCCAGTACTTGTTGGAATGCTTAAGGAATAGTGGGCTAAACATGGAAATTTTTATAGTGCAGTTTTGTTGGACACTTCTTGCATGTCGCAGGCTTTTAAGAAAAAGCAATTGAAAAAATAATGTGGGGTCTGTGCCCCAGTAGAGCTTTATGTCTAGCAACGCCCCTGCTCTGTAAACGTAACACCAGATAATCTACAATCACATTAGGCTAATCATTGGTTAAAGCATTTTAAGCCATTTTTACTATACTGTAAATTTGGTCGAAAGCACAAAACAAATGAGAATTCAGATGCAAAACCCTCTCTTTTTTTCTTGTAAATTAGTATTTTTATTTGGCTTTTATGTTTAGAAATGCCTTATTTTCACAAATGTCACTTTAGTCATTACATTATAAATTTGTTATTTAACAAATTTTACTGTTTTTCCCTCTATGTGCATGCAAGCTTTTTCGACCAAAATCTCCACTTCTAAAAAAATCCACTTCTTTGGACATGACATAGTAAACGGTTGCAAATTCACTAAGATTCAACTAAAAACTTTGCAAATTATGAAAATCAGAATGTAAAAATGAAGAAACTGAACCACACTTCAGGGGGGCTGTGCACCATCTCATGTGATTCATGTTTTTTTTTCGCAAGCCTTCATTCATCCAATTCATCTTCTGTGCACTTAGATGACTTTGTAAAAAAATGATGTAGGGTTTAACAAGTTTAACTCGTCAAACCAGTCTTTCAGAATGACCTGATGCCGGGATTAGTGATAAAGGGATAGACCTGATAAAGGGATAGTTTGGACAAAAATTATATTAAATCCCATGATTTACTCACCCTCAAGCTGTGGGATAAAGAATGAGTAATAAATGTGATGTAGAGTGTTGTAGAGTTAAAAAGCACCTGTTATTTTGTGTATTTGGTATAATACAATGTGTTCGCGTGGTTCACATTATTTTCCACATACCGTACATTATTGTGGCTCCATTAAAACCTGCCTTCCTCGAATATGTTGATTTTGTACAAAGCTCATTGTTCTAAAATGTCCTCCAATTTGCCAGACGTTGCGATTGGCCTTAATATCGCTGACGTTAGCCAGTAATGTGACGCTCCTTAGTATGTGTCGAAGATTAGCTCTCAAAGCAATACTGATAGGAGATAATATCGCCTTTACTACCTTATTGATACGAGCCAAATCTGATACAGAAAATACTGAAGCAAAATCTTCATCCCGAATCCCGCTCTTATTGTCCAAAAAAAAAAAAAAATACTGAAGCAAATTTTGAGTAGTTATTGTCTGATAAAACATGAGCGAGGAGGTTGAGTCATCCTGCAGCCAGCCCCCGTCGGCTGCTCATTGGCTGCAGCATCTTGATTGTTTTTTATATAAATACTGTAGGCACGCATTAAGATATGCACTGATAAGGCACGGGAGTGCTGTCAGCTGTTAAAACCTCTGCGAAATATGCTGATGTCGAGCCTTCATAACCTCGGTAGGCTATAGCTCAAGTGTAAATTTAAAGTTGTATTGTTTCTATTAATTTATCTAATTCATCTATATGCACAAAGACAATAGGACCTTTTTGTCCCCTTTTTGTTTTATAGAGCAGATTAAGAGAGTGAAAGTTGAAGCAGCCGCGAGGACAGTTGAAAGTTCAGGCAGTGACAGTCAGTCGCGTGGAGGAGTCAGATTGGTCGAGGGGACAAGGCAGGGTGAAATACTTCTATATGTATCATATAAATTTATATGCATATGTACTTATATTAATAAAAATATGATTGGTTCAGTATATAAATAAAATATATATATATAATTGCAGATATATATTGCATATGATTGGTTCGATCGATAGATAGATCGATAGATCGATAGATAGATCGATAGATAGATCGATAGATCGATAGATAGATCGATAGATAGATAGATAGATAGATAGATAGATAGATAGATAGATAGATAGATAGATAGATAGATAGATAGATAAGGATGACATAACTCAGAAGTCCCTACGCAGAGGTTTTATTTCACAAATATGTATAGGAGACAAACACTCAATGGTTTCAGGAGGATGGAGAAAACACTAATGACAGTCAATATGTAGAAAAACACTCTGTGTCCGTGTGAGAAAGGTGCGATGAAATAGAAAACACAGGAGAGGTGGACCACAGCGAAATCCTCTCGGTTGGTCTCAAATGTGGGAAACACAGCAGGGCTGTAGGATGTCCACAAAATCTGTAGACACAGAGGAAAAATCCTGGCGGGAGAGTGGATGGTGCTTCAGCATGTGGAAACGCTGGACAGCGCTCAGAGATATTGTTGCCACTCCAGCCGAGAGAGAGCGAGAGTAGAGAAACTAGGGAATCCAGCAGACTGTGGGCGATGACTGGTAACAACTCCTCTGGAAAATAATTCAGAGAACAGGGGATCTGGATAACAAAGGCAGCAGAGAGCACAGACTACGATTAGCAAATAACTAGACACGACAAGACTTGAACTAGACAACGCTAGTGCGGCATGAACATACAAAGACGAACTTGCAAACAACAGAGGAAACGAGGGGAATTTAAATCAAACTGGAATGGGCATAAATGCGATCAGGTGTGTGACGCCCGTGAGAAGAGTCCGAGATAATGAGATCACGGAGGCGCGCACGTGTGGAGCTGTCAAAACAAAAACACAACACAACACATAATGAAACAAAGACAAAGCGGCCGGTAGGGGTCCACGATTCAGAAAATTTCACGATTTGATCCGATTCCGATTTTTAGGCTCAAGATTCGATTCAAAATCGATTTTCGATTCAAAAACGATTCTTGATTTTAAAAAACGATTCACAGTATGTAAATGTAGTTTACTTCTTCCTATGTGACTGATTGTAGGAGATATACAATTTTTTAAAAAAAGAAACCCAACAATTAAATGTAGTTTGATATTACTTTATGTCTTTATGCAAAAATAAAAACTGATATGAAGCAATTAGATGACCCCTTTTATCAAACTCTATTAAATACAATAATATAGTATATGAATGATAGACAGTGCAGGTCTATAGATTATAAATGTGACTGGTGTTATAATGGTTATTATGTCTATTAGATAGAGCAGAAGCAAGAAAAGTGCCTCTCTATTTCTCTCTTGCCAATTAAAAAAAAGCTAAATCCACTCATTATTTCAGATTCAAAAGTCTACTTGCTGTCCCAGTGACAGCGGACTTTACATTACAGCTTTGCGTTTTGTAAATCTTGAGTCAGCTTGAGCTTTGCTCGTTCAGTGCAATACATTTTGGGAAAGATATGGCTTATTAATAATGTTAGAAAAGAGCCAGTTTTTATCGCCATAGAAACCGTCGGCACGCTGAAACTGTACGCGAGCTTTAGCACGGCAGCGCTCACGGTCATTCTCCGATCGACTCGGGTTTTACTCACTAATCAGACTCGGGACCCGAAGTAATTTAACTTTGACTGACCCGGACCTGACTGTCACGTTTCTTATAAAAGAGGTTCGTACAATGACGTACAACAACTGTCTTTATTATTTAGCATCTCGGTACCACAGTACACATGTTATCCTGAACATAACATTTCCCCAACACAACATAACGTCACATCCTCCCCCGACCACGCCTCTTCCCGAGACGTCACCTCTGTTACTTCCATAATACCACATCTCCCTTTCTTTGAGAACAAAGGGTGGACTACCTTTGTCTCTGCAGGTCTTAAGGGGTTTATTCTGCCCTTTTGCTGGAAGACCTGTCCCTGATTTGTCCCTGTGTCACACATACAAAACAGATATAATTAACTTACACATTACCATACTCTGAACTATTACTTTAGCAGGCTGTGATCTTCAAAACTTAACTCTCAGGTTCCCAGCAAATGTAAACCGGAAAGCAGAACAACTTCACACAATTTCCTATTTTTTTTTTTTACAACATAAATCACAAATCAAGTCTCTGCGGCTTTCTAACCTCTCTCCCACACCTGGTCCGCACAGTCTCTGGGGTGGGACCCTCTGGTGGAGCTGGCTCTGGTAATGTTTTCACTGATGGATTTTCCCCCACCAGTGACCCATCAGCATCGATAACCCCACTGTTGGTTTGCAGTGGCACCAAGTGATGCCGGTTCCTCCTCAGTGTCCCCTGAGGCGTCTGGACGATATAAGAGCGAGGGGTGTTGTGTGTATCTAGCACAGTGCCCTGGACTCGTGCATCGGTGATCCATACATCCTCCCCAGGTATGAGAGGCTCTAGATTTCTCGCACCATGTCTCTTGTTGAAGAATCTTATGTCGTTCCTCCTCTTCTCCCTTTCTTTGGCCTCCAACACGTTGTAGTCAGGCAGAACTGGATTCAGCAGGGTTGGAAGGGCAGGAACTGTAGTGCGGAGGCGCCGCCCCATCAACAGCTCGGCTGGGCTATAGCCGTTCTGAAGAGGGGTTGCTCTGTAGGCCAGCAAAGCAAGATATGGGTCTGATGCCTTTGTTAGCAGTTTTTTTATAGTCTGTACGGCGCGTTCCGCCTCCCCATTGCTTTGGGGAAACTTGGGGCTGCTCGTGATGTGCACAAAGCCATACTCTGCTGCAAAGGCTTTAAAGGTGCTACCAAAGAACTGAGGGTTCATTGTCACTTTTAAGGAATTCACAAATACCATGACGAGAAAATATGGATTTCAGGTGCACCACCACATCTGTGGACCTTGTGGGTGACAGCAGGGCAGTTTCCACATACCTTGAGAAGTAATCTACTACTAGTAGATAGGTCTTGCCTTTCAGCGTGAACAGGTCAGCTTCCAAAGTTTGCCAAGGCCTGTCCGGCATCTCCGTTGGCATCAGCTGCTCTTTGACCTTCTTTCTCTCCTGAATGCAGGTTCTACATTTCAGTACCATGTCATTCAGCTGGCTGCTGAGCCCTGGCCACCATACCGTCTGTTTGGCCCGGCCTCTGCATTTTGTCACCCCCAGGTGTCCCTCATGTAGTCTCTGCAGCACATCCCCTTGTAAGGCGAATGGGATGACAAGCCTTGTGCCCCGCAGCAGCAATCCATCATGCACCGTCAGCACTGCTCTGTCAGGCCAGTAATGTCTCAGCGCTCCCTGTAATTGGCTTTTGTCAGGCCAGCCGTCTGTGCAGTACACCATCAGTGCAGAGCATGTGCTGTCTGCCTTTAGGTGCTCGCGTAAGCTGCTCAGATAATCTCCACTGACAGGAATGTTGCTGATGACCGAATCAACATAGATGTTGGTGTCCTCTAGTAGGCTTGTATCTGTGTGTGCTCTTGCGGTTCTTAGGGGAGCACGAGACAAGGTGTCGGCTGTCCACAGGTTCTTGCCAGGGACATGATTGACTGTATAATTGTACCTCATGAGTCGCATTTTAAATCTTTGGATTCTTGGTGGGAGGTCATCCAGGGCCTTCCCACCCAGCAGACTCACCAACGGCTTATGGTCAGTTTCCAACTCAAATGGTCTTCCCAGGATGAAACAGCCAAACCTTTCACACGCCCACATTGCAGCTAATGCCTCCTTCTCTACTTGAGCATAGCGCTGCTCTGTTGGGTTCATTGACCTCGACGCATATGCCACTGGTGCCCACCTGGAATCGCTCTTCTGCAAAAGGACTGCACCTAGGCCAAGGAAGAAGCATCAGCTGAAATTTTTAGTGCACTGTTTGGGTTGTATAGTGCAAGCACTGGTGTGGATGACAGCTCTGTTTTTAAATGGTCAAATGCGGCCTGCTGTTCTGTCCCCCAGTACCAGTGGTCTCTTAGCACCTTGTCTTTTTCGGCCAAGTTAGGCAAGAAGCGGCCGAGCTGGTTGACCATGCCCAGGAAACTTCTGAGTTCGCTAACATTTTTAGGTGGGTCCATCTCTTGCACTGCTCTTGTCTTTTCCGGATCTGGCTTCACTCCGTCTGCTGAAATCACATGACCCAGGAATTTGACTGTATGTTGTGTGAGCTCACATTTGTCCATGTTTAGCGTAACGCCTGCTTTTGTGCCTTCTCTAACACCTTATGTAGCCGCCTATCATGCTCATCCTGCGTCTGTCCCCAGACCAAGATGTCATCCATGTGACACAGTGCCCCCTCCAGGCCACCTGTCACTTCTGTCATCATCATCCTTTGAAAGTGTTCGGGGGCTGAAGCTATGCCAAAGGGTAGCCGGTTGAAATAATAGCGCCCAAAAGGCGTGATGAAGGTGGTATATTTGGCAGACTCTTTTGTTAGTGGTACTTGCCAAAATCCCATATTGGCATCTAATTTGCTGAATACTGTTGCGCCGGCTAACATGCCCAGAGTGTGCTCAACAGAAGGCAGGATAAACTTTTCTCTGCAAACTGATTCATTCATCTTTGTGAAATCCACACAAATACGAACAGTACCTCCCTTTTGGCGCACCAATCAGTCGGCTCCTCAATCTTTGTGATTACGCCCATCATTTCCATGCGGTCGATCTCCTCTTTCACTTTACCCATAAGCGGCAGAGGGACTCTGCGTGGTGCGTGGAGAGAGAAGGGCACAGCCTCTGGCTTTAATTTGATTGAGTATGGCCTCCGAACAAGACTAAAGCCACTACACAACTCTGGATACTGTTGTTTTACTGATTCCATAGTGATGCTGTCAACTCTGCGCACAAGCTGGAGGTGTTCTATAGCCGGCCTTCCCAGCAGTGCTGTGTGTAGGTTTTTTACAACATAAATGTCCTCTGTGACTGTCTTTTCGCCTCTGCGCAGCGTTTCTCTGGCTACACCTAGGACCGAGAGCACATTGCCAACTGGCCCAAATAATGGGCGTGTCGACACTGCCAGGCGCTTCACATCAGGTCCCCCTGTAATGTCATGGTACACCTCGGCTGGCAGGGCGGTGACATCCGCACCAGTGTCAATTTTAAAGCACACTTTTTTTGCCTTACTTGTAGCTGCACTGTCCACAGGTCTTTTCCAGCGTCCACAGCTCCCAAAAATAAACTCTCTTCATCTTCTGTAGTGACAGCATTCAGAGATTTTGCAGCGTTTCTGCACACTTTGCTAAAATGTCCCATTTTGCCACAGTTGTGACACACAGCATCTGCAGCAGGGCATTCTGATTTTCCATGTGGCGGCATTTTCCCACATCTATAACAGGCCTTTGAACTTTGCTGTGACCGGGTATTAGGTTTATATTTGCCTGGTGTTTGTGCTTGCGGTCGAGGCTTTGAGGGAAATTTGGGTTTTCTGTAATTTTCAGCATGCACAGCATCAACATTGGAGCATTTGCTAGCACCGCCATTTTCTCCTCTTAAGTCACACTGTTGTCGTCTAACTTCTTCAAATTGCCTTGTCTTTGTTATAGCAGTTTAAAGTGTTAAGTCTCTGTCTAGCTGTAGCTTTTCTGACAATGAGACGTTTCTCAGCCTGACCACTAACCTGTGGCGTATCAGCTCCTTTTGTAGCTCCCCATAATTGCAATGTTCAGCTAATCCGTATAGAGCAGTGATAAAGGAATCCACCGTTTCTCCCGGCAGTTGCACACGCTGATTGAACTTGGCTCTTTCATATATTACATTCTTTTTTGGCACAAAAAATGCATCAAAGCCCGCCTTAACATCCGTATACTTCTTTCTCTGATCTTCATTTAGCGTAAGCCCTTTAAGCACATCTTCGGCTTCATCGCCCATACAATACACTAACGTGTTTACCTGGTTTTCTTCCGAGGTTGCGTTTAAATTGCTTGCAAGCCGAAAGCGGTCAAATCTCCTAATCCAACGCTCCCATTCTTGAGGCTTGGTAAAATCGAATGTCTCTGGAGGTTGTATTGTGAACGTAGCAGTTGGTGTGGGTTGCGCCATATCTGCCGGCTCGTCTCCTATTCTCCGCCAAACGATACGCTTTGTTTTCCTCTTCGCCGAAGTTATCCCACTTCTGACACCATGTCACGTTTCTTATAAAAGAGGTTCGTACAACAACGTACAACAACTGTCTTTATTATTTAGCATCTCGGTACCACAGTACACATGTTATCCTGAACATAACATTTCCCCAACACAACATAACGTCACATCCTTCCCCGACCACGCCTCTTCCCGAGACGTCACCTCTGTTACTTCCATAATACCACAATGACTGACCATTTCAAATACAAACCCGGAACCATACGGTCCGTGGGTGCTCCGTTAAGTTCTCTAATGGTAAAACTCTGCTCAGTAGCGTAACGAGCCAACACGGGGCCCCTAAGCAGGATTATCAAGGCGGGCCCTTTACTATAACACGTGATGACGCAATGTCCACAAGCAGGCTACAATGAATGGGACAGGACAGGATCATAGAGACATGAGATGACTGACAAAATCAGAAATAGCCTACGCGCACCACAACAAAAACATAACATCGGTGACAGCGCACCAAACAACACTGCTGGTGACAGCACACTATAACATTTTGTTACTCACTGCTATGACTACACACACACATACACCTAGGTCTAAATACATAAAAAAGATGCTCACTTACATTCAGGGGTTAAATTGGGATTTATTATGTGGGGGGGCTCTGCGGGGAGGGGTACTTCAATGGGTAACATGTTTAATACTGATGACAGCAAAGCCACTGGTGTGTTTCAGTGACATTCTGGACCTCTGATAGGATTTGATAAGTTTCAGCTTTAAAGCTGTGCCAGAGGTTGACCCCAAATATTTTAAAAAGAGCATCTGAATTTTAAATGATGCAAATCTATGAGTTTGACACCCTATATCCATTTGTTCCACATGTCATTATGCACAATTGATCAAACTTTAAAGGGAGTCAAAAGAATTAACCTCCTTGAATAATTCTAGGCATAAGATACCCAAAAAGACTCTTACATGTCTTATAAATTAGCCATAGAGATTCCCTATGCTGGTCAGCAGCTAAAACAATCATATAGTTTGGTTTGATTTGTGTAATCAAAATACATTATTTTATTAAACTATGCCTGTACAATGAGTTATATCCAGTGTTATCCAGTTAACATACTCTAATTAAATGTGAGTGACAAATACTTTAATTCTAGTCTTCTATTAAGTTTTCTCGACGTGGGACCCATTCTTACCTCTCTCTCGGTCGCTCTCTCTCTCTCTCTCTCCTCTACAATGTCAAATTATCCTGTGTGAGAGCGCGTTCTTGGAGTTCTGAGTTTTTTGCTTGAGTTGCATAGCTTGCGCGAAGACGCGTTTAAAGGGGAAAGCGCGTGTTTTCGCGGCAATTGCGCCGCCCAATTCGCGTCATTTGCATCGCCCTGTGAGAACGCACCTGGTTGCGTCTTTGCATTGACTTTGTATGTAATCTGTTCGCGCAAATTGTTAAACTTGCATTGGTGAGTATGCCCTATAATGAATGGAAACGCATTATTCCCTTCACTTCAGTGCACACGCACCAGCGCAGCGAGTGCACGCGCACAAGCGCAGCTGGTACACTGGCAAGAGCAGAGCGAGACCTTCAGCCTATGTGCTGGGGCTTAGCCCGTGAACGGACACCGAGCTCATCATGTCGCACACAAAATGTCATTATTAAAGAGTGTCATCATCACAGAAAAACAAAAAAGACAAAATTTGACGCCAGAAATACTTGGGCACTTGTTAATATAACTAGGCACAGCACCCAAGTAAAGTCAATGTGTGGGAAAGACTGTGACAAGAGTGTGCAGGCGTCAGAGTGAATATGACGCAGCGTCATCTATGGGAATACTGAGATAAACTCATTTCAGGACAATAGTAAAACGGCATTACAAAAAAATGTATGAATCGATTTTTGGAATTCTATGAATCGATTCAGAATCGGCAAAGCTTGAATCGCGATTCAAATGTGAATCGATTTTTTTTTGCACACCCCTAGCGGCCTGTAAGACCGAAATCATGACAGATAGATAGATAGATAGATAGATAGATAGATAGATAGATAGATAGATAGATAGATAGATAGATTTACACTGCATATCTGGAAAAACAGCCCACAAACCTCTCTTCACACAACCAGTCATTTTTCTCCAGACCTTTCTTTCTGCTTTAGTCTCTGTCTGTGTTCTTTTAGATCCGGTAGATCACCAGAGAGGTTAGAAAGAAAGACAGTATTTCATTTCATACTGTGCATAAAATATATAGTAGAGAAAAACAGACAACAAAAACTTAAAGAGGGCCTGACACAAATGGATTTTTTCTTACAGTGCATTAAAGTGTGAATAATGGTCTTAGGTTTATGCTCTAAAATTCAAGTTTAAATCCTGTTGTCTCTAAAAACCTAGCATTATGATAAATTACAGAGCAAAGTCAAAATTACCAATGTCACATGCACTGTCAGAAAAAAATATATGGGTTAAGTAGCAAAAAATCTAGTGCAACTTAAGCCAAGGGTGAAGTATGTTTTTACAGCCACGTTTATCTACAGAACCACAGGAAGTCTAAGGAGTTACCACTTCCTGTCTTTTGCAAGAAGCCCTCCCAACCTCAACTTATGTCATGATTGATGGCTTTTGAGTTGCCATCAGCAACAGGAAATTGATGTTAGAGACGAGTGTGTTTTGAGAGAGTTAAAGATCCCATAAATTATCATGCTAACAAACAGATTCTACAGAGTCAATGACATTCTCTTGGTATGACAAAGTTAATATTGTGCAAAACAAGGCATCAGTTTAGGCAGGATTTGTCATTATTTGTAATTACCTGCTAAACCTACAACATTTACTCGTTTGTCCTGATGGTACATAATAAAAAGAGTAGTTAGGTTCATTAATTTCCACTAATTATTTTGTGTCAGTGGCTAATTACTATACACTTAGTGCAAATAGCGTTAGATACTATTTATTTACTCTAAGTGAAAATAGTAATTTTATAATTACACTAAGGGCCCTATTTTAACGATCTGAAACGCAAGTGCAAAGCGCAACGCACAAGTGAGTTTGTGGGCGGATCTTGGGCGCTGTTGCTATTTTCCCGGCGTGAGAAATAACTCTTGTGCCGGGCGCAAATCAATAAGGGGTTGGTCTGAAGTAGGTTCATTATTCATAGGTGTGGTTTGGGCGTAACGTCAAATAAACCAATCAGAACGCTATCCAACATTCCCTTTAAACGCAAGGGCGCAAGTTCCATGGCGGGTTGCTATTATTATGACGGATTTACCAGGCGCACGCCAGGAGCGGTTCACAGCCGAGGAGAACGACGTTCTTGTAAGAGTTCTTGTAAGAAGTTTTTTTGTATGGGGATAGGAGAAACCGCCCAAATCAGCGTAGGTTAAACAGGCGTGAGAGGAAATAGCCACAGTCTCATCAGCTGGCATATCGTTGCGCCAAGCGCTACAATGATGTCAGGAGATGGGGGAATCTTAAGCTTGCCAGAATGCCAGCATAAATCGGTCACGCCGTGTAACGGGAGGTGGATCTGCCTCAGGACCTGACGCCAGCAGAGGACATCGCTGTGTCCACCCTCACCGCTGAAAGGGTTTGGGGGCTTTTAAATCGAACCCAAGAAACGCAAGCAAGGTCCAACCCCAAAGTACTCTTACAAATCAAGTTCATATACATTAAGGTTTCTTATGAAAACATTTTAATTATTTTTTACATAATATAAACGTAATACATCCACACAACAAACTTATGAAAATATTTTAATCGTTATTTGCATGAGAATTTTTTAACGCAGCCACACAATAAATAAAAACTATCACCACAATGCTCACCACTATGATTCCCCTTATCTCGTGTATTAATATTTTTAAGTGTAACAATTTATGATTTGCAAAAATAACTGTTGCATCTGTGTAGATTAGATGCAAAGTGTGTGCGCGTTGTGCACGCTATACATTATGGTCAAGCATGCGCCCTTAAAATAGCATAATGATCAACGCGCAACGCGCCACTGACTTTAAACTTTTTTTTTCTGGTCAGTGGCGCAATTGTTTTTTGAAACTGCAAAATAGCATCAGGGATGGTTTGCGCCGGAACACGCCTCTTTTTTTGCGCTGAACCGCCCAGGGAGCACAAGTTCATTCCCTAGTTTGCCGACGTGCGTTTGTGGAGGGAAAAACCCGCTGTGCGCCGGTGCAAAATACGAATGATACATGCGTCACTGACAAAGTCCATTGCGCTGGGTGCAAGATAGGGCCCTAAGTGACCATAGCAGGTTTTTTGTGAAATGCTCTTTAAAGTACCAATATACTGGATAATTACTCAATCTCATGTGTAATCAGAGTTAAAAGTTAAAGGCGGGGTGTACAATGTTTGAAATCCAGTGTTGATATTTGATATCACCTACACGCCCCTGCCCCAATAGAATCTTTTGATAGACCCGCCCCACCCATACACAACCCAGGCAACGATGTCACTTAGAAGACGCGCTCCTTACTGCTGATTGGCTAATAAAGTTGGCTTGTAAAGTGTGTTTTGGTAGTTGGCCCGACTCCCTTTTCCAAAGTGTTTTTCAGAAATTGTGCACTCCGCCTTTAAGCGAGTGTCTTGTGAACGTGGGTGTTTCTTTTATCATAAACTCTTTCGACGCGTCTGCAGCATGCACATATTTTGACATGATGTGCGATGCACAGGTTCACATGACGCACATGCTTTGACATGACGAGCCACACACATATAACGTCAAACACATGTGTCACACCCCGAGGGCGGACCCAACTATGCTAAGGGTCACACCCCTCTCAACTCTTCCACCTCGAGGAGTTTCCCAAGACCACCCCAATGACCAGACAGACGAGTATACTATAATTAAAATAAACTTTATTAAATATTTAAAAGAAAAAGGGGGGGAAAGGGGGAAGGGCAATTTAAAACTAATGTGTCTCTTCTTCGCCTCCAGGGCCACTTGAGGGAAAGACTGGGGACAGGGGCTCCGTAGGGGCTCTGGCCCAACAATCCGTGGCGCGCTCCGCTTCTCCTGGAGGCAGAATCAAACAAAAGTCAAACAAGGTAAAGTACTTCGAGGTCAAACGCTGTTCGTCCACCCGGGACCTTCGGCAGAACAGGTAAGTAAGGGTTTATACACAGGTCAAGTTTACTCCACAGGTTACGTTATTCACAGCACTGGGGATCTTCGTACACACACAGAACTTCACTTGTACAGGTAGGTATTGGCTATCAGCACAGAACAGGTTTACTTTACAGGTCACGTTACTCACAGCACTGGGGATCTTCGTACACACACAGAGCTTCACTTGTACAGGTAGATATTTGCTATAAGCACAGAACAGGTTTACTTTACAGGTCACGTTACTCACAGCACTGGGGATCTTCGTACACACACAGAGCTTCACTTGTACAGGTAGGTATTTGCTATAAACACAGAACAGGTTTACTTCACAGGTCACGTTACTCACAGCACTGGGGATCTTCGTACACACACAGAGCTTCACTTGTACAGGTAGGTATTTGCTATAAGCACAAAACAGGTTTACTTCACAGGTCACGTTACTCACAGTACTGGGGATCTTCGTACACACACAGAGCTTCACTTGTACAGGCAGGTATTTGCTATAAGCACAGAACAGGTTTACTTCGCAGGTCACGTTACTCACAGCACTGGGGATCTTCGTACACACACAGAGCTTCACTTGTACAGGTAGGTATTTGCTATAAGCACAGAACAGGTTTACTTCACAGGTCACGTTACTCACAGTACTGGGGATCATCGTACACACACAGAGCTTCACTTGTACAGGCAGGTATTTGCTATAAGCACAGAACAGGTTTACTTCACAGGTCACGTTACTCACAGCACTGGGGATCTTCGTACACACACAGAGCTTCACTTGTACAGGTAGGTATTTGCTATAAGCACAGAACAGGTTTACTTCACAGGTCACGTTACTCACAGCACTGGGGATCTTCGTACACACACAGAGCTTCACTTGTACAGGTAGGTATTTGCTATAAGCACAGAACAGGTTTACTTTACAGGTCACGTTACTCACAGTACTGGGGATCTTCGTACACAGAGCTTCCCTTACAAACAGTGGGCTTTCGCTACAGTGCTGGTACACCGTATTCCTTCGCCCATCCACTCAAACTGTCCGGGCGTCGTAGGGACTAGTGGGGCTGATGACACGGAGCCGAACGCTTCCCGAACTCCCCCTCCTTCTTCACCAACCGGGGTCACGAGTTGGGGCGAACTTTCGTCGGGGCTCCGCTCACCACGAGCTTCTGGTGGAAAGGTCAGTACATACACTGCTACAACCCACAGTCCGCACAGTACACTCTTGGTAATACTCACTGGGCTTCACCACTGTCTGCTCTAGGGATAAACGAAGCTCTCGTGGACACACCCCGGGCACAGGGCTAAATATTCTCGCTCTCCTTAGGACCCAGGCCACAACGGATGTCGTCGTCTCGCGACTCGTCTGAGGCTAGGCAGTTTGAACGCTACAAGCACAGCATACACACAGCAAGTAAAGCGTAAACACCATCAATCAGTGAAACTCACCCACAGCACTCTTATAAACTTCACGTGGTTTTTAAATCGCCCTTGCCACCTGGCTACGACGACCTCGAGAGGATGGTTGGGCAGTAACTGGACCGCCAATGAGAGTAAGATGTGTGTATTCACAGGCCCGGCGTGTTGATTTCTCTCCCCTGGCTCACCTGTGTTTCTGTTTCCCCACAGGGCCACTGTTCTACTAGCGAACGGTGCTTCCCATCAGGTCCTTCGTCCGTACTTCCGGTCAACCCGCGGCTCACCCACGCTGTCCTCTCCAGTGGGGCCAGGGACCTCAAAAACACAAAGGAACACACCAAAACAACTCTTCGTACAAATATGGCTCAGATAAGTACCGCATCTGTTACTCACGCTTAGTTGTCCACAACTGTTATCCGCTACACTCTTGATGGCTCTGTGTTCACTCCTTCTCTGATGAAACTCCTCAATATTCCTTCGTCAACTGACTGTCCCTTTTCTTCTCTCTTCCCCAATAGCACGATCCAACCAGCCTGGTCTGTCTGCAAAGCAGCAACACAGCGTAGACAAGTACACCACAAGCACCCCGGTGTGGTGTCCCTTTAATTTCGTCACAGCCCCGTCCTTTTCGCCTCTTCTGGCGGCCGCACTCTTTCCTTCCACCATAGGTGACTCACGGATCAACGGCGCCCTGTGGCTCCTCCAGGGACGGGGCATGTGGTTCGGTTTGCCCAAGGCATAAAGGGACTCACGCCCGAAAACAGCTCTCTTCCCTTTGTGCTTCTTGGACCTTTTTATATGGCTTGTTTTTACTCTCCCCTCCAATCATGTGTTGCTTCACTGAGTCGCCACACCTGTTGCTCGTTTCCTCATGATTTTCGTCGTCAGGGAGACCAGGAAGTAAACTGGTGCAGTTAAAAATCGGGCCCGGGCGGAAACCATCTTCGCGGAACCTTTCTCCGCCACTTTTGGTTCCCGCCCTCCCATAGTCACCTGGTGACACATGTTTTGCATTTCTTGCATTACTGTCATTGAAAGCATAAATATTTTCTTTTATCCAGTCCTTAGCCATTGAATATTAATATATAATGAATTACTTAGCCAAGAAAACATTACTTAGAACAACTATGGACATGCCATCATGCCAAATGCTGTCACAAGTCCTGTCCTTTTCCTCCTGTTCTTGTGTTGCCCCGCCCCCTTGATGGTTGCCATGGACATTAATTCATACCCACTCTGTTTCCATGGTTACTCATTGTCTCTGCTCTATCATTGGTTGTCTTCATGTATTTATTTCACTGCCTGTTTTTTGTTTTTTGTTGGTTCTTGTTTCACGTTATGTGGATGTTTCCACTCATGGTTTCTTGTTTGTTTCCTTGTTATATTATAATAAATCTTAAACTGCACTTGGATCCGCTGCCTGCCTCACCTGTTACACCCACCCACCAATATATAATATTTTTTCTCCATCTCTACAAGAGTAGTTTATTTTCATTGCATTGTTCCTTTTAAACAAAGTTGTTTTAGTAGTGATGAAATCTCAAGTCTCAATACTCAAATCTGGAGTGTATCACATAAACCACTTTGGAAAAAAGTTTTGGTTTCAGTTCCTAAAAATTAGTCATAGAAACTCTTTGTATGACTTTATAACTGTTAGTTGCTTAAATGTTGAGGGGTTATACTAAACTCTGCATGGGCTTTTGTTGTGCAATTTTAAACCAGGTCAAATCATTCAGCTATCCATTAAATAATTATGTTGGCTTGAGAAAGCCAACATACTGTTGTTGCACTTAAACTTATTAGTGGTGCTTGCATTTATGCAAAGCATCACTATTATTATTGCAAAAATTATTATTAGTGGTGCTTGCATTTATGCAAGGCATCACTATTACTATTCCAAAAATTATTATTAGTGGTGCTTGCATTTATGCAAGGCATCACTATTATTATTGCTCATACTTATTAGTGGTGCTTGCATTTATGCAAAGCATCACTATTACTATCTTGCATACTTATTATTATTATTATTAGTGGTGCTTGCATTTATGCAAAGCATCACTATTACTATCTTGCATACTTATTATTATTATTAGTGGTGCTTGCATTTATGCAAGGCATCACTATTATTATTGCTCATACTTATTAGTGGTGCTTGCATTTATGCAAAGCATCACTATTACTATCTTGCATACTTATTATTAGTGGTGCTTGCATTTATGCAAAGCATCACTATTACTATCTTGCATACTTATTATTATTAGTGGTGCTTGCATTTATGCAAAGCATCACTATTACTATTCCTCAAAGATATTATTAGTGGTGCTTGCATTTATGCAAGGCACCACTATTACTATTGCTCATACTTATTATTATTAGTGGTGCTTGCATTTATGCAAGGCATCACTATTACTATTGCTCATACTTATTAGTGGTGCTTGCATTTATGCAAAGCATCACTATTACTATCTTGCATACTTATTATTATTATTATTATTATTAGTGGTGCTTGCATTTATGCAAAGCATCACTATTATTATTGCTTTCGGTTATTATTATGTTGGCTTGACAAAGCCAACATACTGTTATTGTATCTAAGCTTATTAGTGGTGCTTGCATTTATGCAAGGCATCACTATTATTATTGCTTTCGGTTATTAGTGGTGCTTGCATTTATGCAAGGCATCACTATTATTATTCCCCATACTTATTAGTGGTGCTTGCATTTATGCAAAGCATCACTATTACTATCTTGCATACTTATTATTATTAGTGGTGCTTGCATTTATGCAAAGCATCACTATTACTATCTTGCATACTTATTATTATGTTGGCTTGACAAAGCCAACATACTGTTGTTGTATCTAAGCTTATTATTATTATTATTATTATTATTAGTGGTGCTTGCATTTATGCAAAGCATCACTATTATTATTGCTCAGGGATATTATTAGTGGTGCTTGCATTTATGCAAAGCATCACTATTACTATTCCTCAAAGATATTATTAGTGGTGCTTGCATTTATGCAAGGCATCACTATTATTATTGCTCATACTTATTATTTATTTATTTATTATTCTTATATCTGGACACTTTTTCGGCGCGTAACTCGTCCCGCACGGTTTGTCGTAGACCAATGAAACAGTGCTCAAAACGACCGGCTAATTGAGGACACGTCTGCTATGACTTTTATAAGCGATCGGGTGCAAGGTTTTCGAAAGGGGGGCGAAAAACCACCCAAAAAATCCCATTGACTTAACATTACGCCCAACTTTGATGGGTCATAGCTCCGCTCAAGGATTTTGTAGAAACATGTGGGTTACAACATTTGAAGAGGGTGGTAGACTCTGTAAGAACATGGATCACAATGGGGTGTAAGTTGTACCCCTGGGGTGTAAGCGACACCCGAAAATTCCCATTGACTTATAATGGGGCAGGAAACATGCCCATATAAGGGAATAAAACAGTTCCAGATGAGATATCTTTGCTTTACAGTGTCGTAGAGATAAGTGGGTGGGCTCATTTTACTCGGGCATCCAATCAGTCTCTTAGGATCATCCCAGAGCTATTAAGCCACGCCCCTAGCAACAATTTTGGGCACCCTAGCAACATCTCCCATAGACTGCCATTATAAAATGCCCAGATGGATATCTTTGCGCCACAGTGTCATAGAGACATGGGGGTGGGCTCATTTTACTCAGACATCCAATCAGTCTCTCAGGATCCTTACATAGGTATTAAGCCACGCCCCTAGCAACCACTTTTGAGCACCCTAGCAACATAAAATTCAAACAGTTATATCTCGGCATCAAAACATCGTAGAGACACGGGGGTTGGACCGTTTTACTTGTGACTAGGGGTGTAACAATTGGGCACATCATTGGCCACTCCCAAGCCACGCCCCTAGCAACCAAATTTGAGCACCCTAGCAACCGAATAAACAAAGCCTTATATCTCCGCATCAGAACATCGTAGAGACACGGGGTTTGGACCGTTTTACTTGTGACTAGGGGTGTAACAATTGGGCACATCATTGGCCACTCCCAAGCCACGACCCTAGCAACCAAATTTGAGCACCCTAGCAACCGAATAAACAAAGCCTTATATCTCCGCATCAGAACATCGTAGAGACACGGGGTTTGGACCGTTTTACTTGTGACTCGGAGTGTAATCACTGGGCACATCATTGGCCACTCCCAAGCCACGCCCCTAGCAACCAAATACAGTACCCTAGCAACAGAGTAAACAAAGCCTTATATCTCCGCATCAGAACATCGTAGAGACACGGGGGTTGGACCGTTTTACTTGTGACTTGGAGTGTAATCACTGGGCACATCAATGGCCACTCCCAAGCCACGCCCCTAGCAACCAAATACAGTGCCCTAGCAACAGAGTAAACAAAGCCTTATATCTCCGCATCAGAACATCGTAGAGACACGGGGGTTGGACCGTTTTACTTGTGACTCAGAGTGTAATCACTGGGCTCATCATTGGCCACTCCCAAGCCACGCCCCTAGCAACCAAATACAGTACCCTAGCAACAGAGTAAACAAAGCCTTATATCTCCGCATCAGAACATCGTAGAGACATGGGGGTTGGACCGTTTGACTCATGACTCGGAGGGTAATCACTAGTGGATGCCATTTTTTTCCCTAGCAACCAAATACAGTACCCTAGCAACAGAGTAAACAAAGCCTTATATCTCCGCATCAGAACATCGTAGAGACATGGGGTTTGGACCGTTTGACTCGTGACTCGGAGGGTAATCACTAGTGGATCCCATTTTTTTCCCTAGCAACCAAATACAGTACCCTAGCAACAGAGTAAACAAAGCCTTATATCTCCGCATCAGAACATCGTAGAGACACGGGGGTTGGACCGTTTGACTCATGACTCGGAGGGTAATCACTAGTGGATGCCATTTTTTTCCCTAGCAACCAAATACAGTACCCTAGCAACAGAGTAAACAAAGCCTTATATCTCCGCATCAGAACATCGTAGAGACACGGGGGTTGGACCGTTTGACTCGTGACTCGGAGGGTAATCACTAGTGGATGCCATTTTTTTCCCTAGCAACCAAATACAGTACCCTAGCAACAGAGTAAACAAAGCCTTATATCTCCGCATCAGAACATCGTAAAGACACGGGGTTTGGACCATTTGACTCGTGACTCGGAGGGTAATCACTAGTGGATGCCATTTTTTCCCCTAGCAACCAAATACAGTACCCTAGCAACAGAGTAAACAAAGCCTTATATCTCCGCATCAGAACATCGTAGAGACACGGGGGTTGGATCGTTTGACTCGTGACTCGGAGGGTAATCACTAGTGGATGCCATTTTTTTCCTTAGCAACCAAATACAGTACCCTAGCAACAGAGTAAACAAAGCCTTATATCTCCGCATCAGAACATCGTAGAGACACGGGGGTTGGACCGTTTGACTCATGACTCGGAGGGTAATCACTAGTGGATGCCATTTTTTTCCCTAACAACCAAATACAGTACCCTAGCAACAGAGTAAACAAAGCCTTATATCTCCGCATCAGAACATCGTAGAGACATGGGGTTCGGACCGTTTGACTCGTGACTCGGAGAGTAATCACTAGTGGATGCCATTTTTCCCCCTAGCAACCAAATACAGTACCCTAGCAACAGAGTAAACAAAGCCTTATATCTCCGCATCAGAACATCGTAGAGACACGGGGGTTGGATCGTTTGACTCGTGACTCGGAGGGTAATCACTAGTGGATGCCATTTTTTCCCTTAGCAACCAAATACAGTACCCTAGCAACAGAGTAAACAAAGCCTTATATCTCCGCATCAGAACATCGTAGAGACACGGGGGTTGGACCGTTTGACTCATGACTCGGAGGGTAATCACTAGTGGATGCCATTTTTTTCCCTAGCAACGAAATACAGTACCCTAGCAACAGAGTAAACAAAGCCTTATATCTCCGCATCAGAACATCGTAGAGACATGGGGTTTGGACCGTTTGACTCGTGACTCGGAGGGTAATCACTAGTGGATCCCATTTTTTTCCCTAGCAACCAAATACAGTACCCTAGCAACAGAGTAAACAAAGCCTTATATCTCCGCATCAGAACATCGTAGAGACACGGGGGTTGGACCGTTTGACTCATGACTCGGAGGGTAATCACTAGTGGATGCCATTTTTTTCCCTAGCAACCAAATACAGTACCCTAGCAACAGAGTAAACAAAGCCTTATATCTCCGCATCAGAACATCGTAGAGACACGGGGGTTGGACCGTTTGACTCATGACTCGGAGGGTAATCACTAGTGGATGCCATTTTTTTCCCTAGCAACCAAATACAGTACCCTAGCAACAGAGTAAACAAAGCCTTATATCTCCGCATCAGAACATCGTAGAGACATGGGGTTTGGACAGTTTGACTCGTGACTCGGAGTGTAATCACTAGTGGATGCCAATTTTTTCCCTAGCAACCAAATACAGTACCCTAGCAACAGAGTAAACAAAGCCTTATATCTCTGCATCAGAACATCGTAGAGACACAGGGGTTGGACCGTTTTACTTTTGGCTTGGAGTATAATCATAAATTATCCCTCGAAATTTGCCACGGCAAGCACCACTCACATTTTCTTCAGGAAATGTACCTATCTAGTTATTATTCTTCTTTTTCTGGACACTTTTTCGGCGCGTAACTCGTCCCGCACGCTTTGTCGTAGACCCATAAATTAGGGCTCAAATCGACCGGATTATTGAGGAGAGGTGTGCTATGACTTTTATAAGCGATCGGGTGCATGATTTCCGAAAGGGGCGCGAAAAACCTCCCGAAAACGTCCCATTGACTTTACATTGCGCCCAACTTTGACGAGTCATAGCTCCGCTCGAGGATTTTGTAGAAACATGTGGGTTACAACATTTGAAGAGGGTGGTAGGCTCTGTAAGAACATGGATCACAATGGGGTGTAAGTTGTACCCCTGGGGTGTAAGAGGTGCCCAAAAGTGCCCCAATGAAAAGTCAATGGGGCAAAATCCCATAGACTTACCATTGCAAAAATTTTGACGGGTCATAGGTCCGAGCCAGGATTTCATAGAAACATGTGGGTTACTAAATTTGAAGAGGGTGCTAGACTCTGTCAGGACGTCCCCCACAATGGGGTGTAAGGTTACCATAGCAACCATTTTGGGCACCCTAGCAACCTATACCATAGACTGCCATTATAAAATGCCCGGATGGATATCTTTGCACCACAGTGTCATAGAGACATGGGGGTGGGCTCATTTTACTCAGGCATCCAATCAGTCTCTCAGGATCCTTACAGACTTACTAAGCCACGCCCCTAGCAACCAAATTTGAGCACCCTAGCAACCGAATAAACAAAGCCTTATATCTCCGCATCAGAACATCGTAGAGACACGGGGTTTGGACCGTTTTACTTGTGACTCGGAGTGTAATCACTGGGCACATCATTGGCCACTCCCAAGCCACGCCCCTAGCAACCAAATACAGTACCCTAGCAACAGAGTAAACAAAGCCTTATATCTCCGCATCAGAACATCGTAGAGACACGGGGGTTGGACCGTTTTACTTGTGACTCGGAGTGTAATCACTGGGCACATAATTGGCCACTCCCAAGCCACGCCCCTAGCAACCAAATACAGTACCCTAGCAACAGAGTAAACAAAGCCTTATATCTCCGCATCAGAACATCGTAGAGACACGGGGGTTGGACCATTTTACTTGTGACTCGGAGTGTAATCACTGGGCACATCATTGGCCACTCCCAAGCCACGCCCCTAGCAACCAAATACAGTACCCTAGCAACAGAGTAAACAAAGCCTTATATCTCCACATCAGAACATCGTAGAGACATGGGGGTTGGACCGTTTGACTCATGACTCGGAGGGTAATCACTAGTGGATGCCATTTTTTTCCCTAGCAACCAAATACAGTACCCTAGCAACAGAGTAAACAAAGCCTTATATCTCCGCATCAGAACATCGTAGAGACATGGGGTTTGGACCGTTTGACTCGTGACTCGGAGGGTAATCACTAGTGGATGCCATTTTTTTCCCTAGCAACCAAATACAGTACCCTAGCAACAGAGTAAACAAAGCCTTATATCTCCGCATCAGAACATCGTAGAGACACGGGGGTTGGACCGTTTGACTCATGACTCGGAGGGTAATCACTAGTGGATGCAATTTTTTTCCCTAGCAACCAAATACAGTACCCTAGCAACAGAGTAAACAAAGCCTTATATCTCCGCATCAGAACATCGTAGAGACATGTGGGTTGAATTGTTTTACTTTTGGCTTGGAGTATAATCATATATTGTCCCCCGAAATTTGCCACGGCAAGCACCACTTCACATTTTCTTCAGGAAATGTACCTATCTAGTTATTATTATTATTATTCTTATGTCTGCACACTTTTTCGGCGCGTAACTCGTCCCGCACGGTTTGCCGTAGTCCCATGAAAGAGGGCTCAAATCGACCGGTTTTTTGAGGAGATGGTGGCTATGACTTTTATAAGCAGTCGGGTGCAGAATTTCCGAAAGGGGGGCAAAAAACCACCCGAAAAATCCCATTGACTTAACATTACGCCAAACTTTGACAAGTCATAGCTCCCGCTCGAGGATTTTGTAGAAACATGTGGGTTACAACATTTGAAGAGGGTGGTAGACTCTGTAAGAACATACATCACAATGGGGTGTAAGTTGTACCCCTGGGGTGTAAGAGGTGCCCAAAAATGCCCAATGAAAAGTCAATGGGGGAAAATCCCATAGACTTAACATTGCAAAAACTTTGACGGGTCACAGGTCCGAGCGAGGATTTCATTGAAACATGTGGGTTACTAAATTTGAAGAGGGTGCTAGACTCTGTCAGGACGTCCCCCGCAATGGGGTTGTAATGTTACCCTAGCAACCATTTTGGGCACCCTAGCAACCTATCCCATAGACTGCCATTACAAAATGCCCAGAGGGATATCTTTGCACCACAGTGTCACAGAGACATGGGGGTGGGCTCATTTTACTCAGGCATCCAATCAGCCTCTCAGGACCCTTGCAGAGTTACTAAGCCACGCCCCTAGCAACCACTTTTGAGCACCCTAGCAACATAAAATTCAAACAGTTATATCTCGGCATCAGAACATCGTAGCGACACGGGGGTTAGACCGTTTTACTTGTGACTCGGAGTGTAATCACTTGCCACATCATTGGCCACTCCCAAGCCACGCCCCTAGCAACCAAATATGAGCACCCTAGCAACGGAATAAACAAATCATTATATCTCTGCATCAGAAAATCGTAGAGACACGGGGGTTGGACCGTTTTACTCGTGACTCAGAGGGTAATCATTAGTGGATGCCAAGAGGTATTAAGCCACGCCCCTAGCAACCAAATATGAGCACCCTAGCAACCGAATAAACAAAGCCTTATATCTCCGCATCAGAAAATCGTAGAGACACGGGGTTGGACCGTTTTACTCATGACTCAGAGGGTAATCACTAGTGGATGCCAAGTTGTATTAAGCCACGCCCCTAGCAACCAAATATGAGCACCCTAGCAACCGAATAAACAAAGCCTTATATCTCCGCATCAGAAAATCGTAGAGACACGGGGGTTGGACCGTTTTACTCGTGACTCAGAGGGTAATCATTAGTGGATGCCAAGAGGTATTAAGCCACGCCCCTAGCAACCAAATATGAGCACCCTAGCAACCGAATAAACAAAGCCTTATATCTCCGCATCAGAAAATCGTAGAGACACGGGGGTTGGACCGTTTTACTCATGACTCAGAGGGTAATCACTAGTGGATGCCAAGTTGTATTAAGCCACGCCCCTAGCAACCAAATATGAGCACCCTAGCAACCGAATAAACAAAGCCTTATATCTCCGCATCAGAAAATCGTAGAGACACGGGGGTTGGACCGTTTTACTCGTGACTCAGAGGGTAATCACTAGTGGGTGCCAAGTTGTATTGAGCCACGCCCATAGCAACCAAATATGAGCACCCTAGCAACGGAATAAACAAATCATTATATCTCCGCATCAGAAAATCGTAGAGAAACGGGGGTTGGACCGTTTTACTCGTGACTCAGAGGGTAATCATTAGTGGATGCCAAGAGGTATTAAGCCACGCCCCTAGCAACCAAATATGAGCACCCTAGCAACCGAATAAACAAATCGTTATATCTCTGCATCAGAAAATCGTAGAGACACGGGGGTTGGACCGTTTTACTCGTGACTCAGAGGGTAATCATTAGTGGATGCCATGAGGTATTAAGCCACGCCCCTAGCAACCAAATATGAGCACCCTAGCAACCGAATAAACAAATCATTATATCTCCACATCAGAAAATCGTAGAGACACGGGGGTTGGACCGTTTTACTCGTGACTTGGAGTGTAATCACTCGTGGATGCCAATTTTCTCCCTAGCAACCAAATACAGTACCCTAGCAACAGAGTAAACAAAGCCTTATATCTCCACATCAGAACATCATAGAGACACTGGGGTTGGACCGTTTGACTTGTGACTTGGAGTGTAATCACTAGTGGATGCCAATTTTTTCCCTAGCAACCAAATACAGTACCCTAGCAACAGAGTAAACAAAACCTTATATCTCCGCATCAGAACATCATAGAGACACGGGGGTTGGACCGTTTGACTCATGACTCGGAGTGAAATCACTAATGGATGCCAATTTTCTCCCTAGCAACCAAATACAGTACCCTAGCAACAGAGTAAACAAAGCCTTATATCTCCGCATCAGAACATCGTAAAGACACGGGGTTTGGACCGTTTGACTCGTGACTCGGAGGGTAATCACTAGTGGATGCCATTTTTTCCCCTAGCAACCAAATACAGTACCCTAGCAACAGAGTAAACAAAGCCTTATATCTCCGTATCAGAACATCGAAGAGACACGGGGGTTAGACCGTTTGACTCATGACTCGGAGGGTAATCACTAGTGGATGCCATTTTCTCCCTAGCAACCAAATACAATACCCTAGCAACAGAGTAAACAAAGCCTTATATCTCCGCATCAGAACATCGTAGAGACACGGGGGTTGGACCATTTTACTTGTGACTCGGCATGTAATCACTAGTGGATGCCAATTTTTTCCCTAGCAACCAAATACAGTACCCTAGCAACCGCATAAACAAAGCCTTATATCGCCGCATCAGAACATCGTAGAGACACGAGAGTTGGATCGTTTTACTTTTGGCTTGGAGTATAATCATATATGGTCCCCAGAATTTTGCCACGGCAAGCACCACTTCACATTTTCTTCAGGAAATGTACCTATCTAGTTATTATTATTCTTCTGGTACAAACTTTTTCTCACAGTAACTCCTCCTAGAGCTTTCAAGCTACACCCACAAAACTTTACAAAACTTTTAAGACTGGTACGTAGATTGTTGCTATGACTTTTCTAACTGATGGGACCTACCGAATTCCTAAACGGGGCGCTCAAACACCCCAAATTTTCCATTGACTTAACATTGCGACAAACTTTGACGGGTCATAGCTGCAAGCGAGAAATTTGTAGAAACTTGTGGGTTACCACATTTGAAGAGGCTGGCAGGCTCTGTAAGAACATACATCACAATGGGGTGTAAGCTGTACCCCTGGGGTGTAAGAGGCACCCAAATTTCCCCATTGACTTATAATGGGGCAGGAAACATGCCCATATAAGGGAATAAAAGTGTCCCAGATGGAATATCTTCACTTTAGAGTGTCATAGAGATATGGGGGTGGGCTCATTTTACTCAGGCATCCAATCAGTCTCTGAGGATTCTTATTGAGGTATTAAGCCACGCCCCTAGCAACCAAATATAAGCACCCTAGCAACATAATAAACAAAGCCTTATATCTCTGGATCCGAAAATCATAGAGACATGGGGGTTGGGTCTTTTGGTTGTGTTAGCTTCATGCTAGCTTCATGCTAAGTCATACTAGCTTCATGCTAGTTTCATGCTAGCTTTATGCTAATTTCATAATAAATCTGTCTAACTTCATGCTAAATCATGTTAGCATCATGCTAGCTTCACGTTAAATCATGTTAACATCATGCTATCTTCATGCTAATTCATGTTAGCATCATGCTAGCTTCAAGCTAATTCATGCTAGCTTCATGCTAATTCATGTTAGCATCATGCTAGCTTCATGCTAATTCATGTTAGCATCATGCTAGCTTCATGCTAATTCATGTTAGCATCATGCTAGCTTCATGCTAATTCATGTTAGCATCATGCTAGCTTCATGCTAATTCATGTTAGCTTCATGCTAGCTTCATGCTAATTCATGTTAGCTTCATGTTAATTCATGTTAGCTTCATGCTAGCTTCATGCTAATTCATGTTAGCTTCATGCTAGCTTCATGCTAAGTCATACTAGCTTCATGCTAGTTTCATGCTAGCTTTATGCTAATTTCATAATAAATCTGTCTAACTTCATGCTAAATCATGTTAGCATCATGCTAGCTTCAAGTTAAATCATGTTAACATCATGCTAGCTTCATGCTAATTCATGTTAGCATCATTTTAGCTTCATGCTAATTCATGTTAGCATCATGCTAGCTTCATGCTAATTCATGTTAGCATCATGCTAGCTTCATGCTAATTCATGTTAGCATCATGCTAGCTTCATGCTAATTCATGTTAGCTTCATGCTAGCTTCATGCTAATTCATGTCAGCATCATGCTAGCTTCATGCTAATTCATGTCAGCATCATGCTAGCTTCATGCTAATTCATGTTAGCATCATGCTAGCTTCATGCTAATTCATGTTAGCATCATGCTAGCTTCATG
This sequence comes from Paramisgurnus dabryanus, assembly GCF_030506205.2. NCBI lineage: Eukaryota > Metazoa > Chordata > Actinopteri > Cypriniformes > Cobitidae > Paramisgurnus > Paramisgurnus dabryanus. Next base: position 10,673,415 of record NC_133340.1, read on the forward strand.
CTAATTCATGTTAACATCATGCTAGCTTCATGCTAATTCATGTTAGCATCATGCTAGCTTCATGCTAATTCATGTTAGCATCATGCTAGCTTCATGCTAATTCATGTTAACATCATGCTAGCTTCATGCTAATTCATGTTAGCTTCATGCTAGCTTCATGTTAATTCATGTTAGCATCATGCTAGCTTCATGCTAATTCATGTTAGCATCATGTTAGCATCATGCTAATTCATGTTAGCATCATGCTAATTCATGTTAGCATCATGCTACCTTCATGCTAATTCATGTTAGCATCATGCTAACTTCATGCTAAATCATGTTAGCATCATGCTAATTCATGTTAGCATCATGCTAGCTTCATGCTAATTCATGTTAGCATCATGCTAGCTTCATGCTAATTCATGTTAGCATCATGCTAATCATGCTAACTTCGTGCTAACATCATGCTAATCATGCTAACATCATGCTAGCTCCATGCTAATCATGCTAGCTTCAGGCTAATCATGCTAACATCATGTTAAATCATGATGGTTTCATGTTAAATCATGTTAGCTTCATACTCAAACATACTAACAGCCAGATAGCCTACAAAACTAATCTTCTGTCAAACCGTTTTAAACGTTCAGTCTACGCTTTGTCAAGCCAACATAAAGTTTGTCCTCAAACTTTTATATCTAGTTATTAGTGGTGCTTGCATTTATGCAAAGCATCACTATTACTATCTTGCATACTTATTAGTGGTGCTTGCATTTATGCAAGGCATCACTATTACTATTGCTCATATTTATTATTATTATTAGTGGTGCTTGCATTTATGCAAGGCATCACTATTACTATTGCTCATACTTATTATTAGTGGTGCTTGCATTTATGCAAAGCATCACTATTACTATTGCTCAGGGATATTATTATTATGTTGGCTTGACAAAGCCAACATACTGTTCTTCGATCTAAGCTTATTATTATTATTATTAGTGGTGCTTGCATTTATGCAAAGCATCACTATTACTATCTTGCATACTTATTAGTGGTGCTTGCATTTATGCAAAGCATCACTATTACTATCTTGCATACTTATTATTAGTGGTGCTTGCATTTATGCAAGGCATCACTATTACTATTGCTCATACTTATTATTTATAATTAGTGGTGCTTGCATTTATGCAAGGCATCACTATTACTATTGCTCATACTTATTATTTATAATTATTATTCTTCTTTTTCTGGACACTTTTTCGGCGCGTAACTCGTCCCGCACGGTTTAACGTAGTCCCACGAAAGAGGGCTCAAATCAACCGGATTATTGAGGAGAGGTGTGCTATGACTTTTATAAGGGATCGGGTGCAGGATTTCTGAAAGGGGGGCAAAAAACCACCCGAAAAATCCCATTGACTTAACATTGCGCCCAACTTTGACAGGTCATAGCTCCGCTAGAGGATTTTATAGAAACATGTGGGTTACAACATTTGAAGAGGGTGGTAGGCTCTGTAAGAACATGGATCACAATGGGGTGTAAGTTGTACCCCTGGGGTGTAAGAGGCAACCAAAAATTCCCATTGACTTATAATGGGGCAGGAAACATGCCCATATAAGGGAATAAAACAGTTCCAGATGGGATATCTTTGCTTTACAGTGTCATAGAGATAAGTGGGTGGGCTCATTTCACTCGGGCATCCAATCAGTCTCTCAGGATCATCCCAGAGCTATTAAGCCACGCCCCTAGCAACAATTTTGGGCACCCTAGCAACATCTCCCATAGACTGCCATTATAAAATGCCCAGATGGATATCTTTGCATCACACTGTCACAGAGACATGGGGGTGGGCTCATTTTACTCAGGGACCCAATCAGTCTCTCAGGATCCTTACATAGGTATTAAGCCACGCCCCTAGCAACCACTTTTGAGCACCCTAGCAACTTAAAATTCAAACAGTTATATCTCGGCATCAGAACATCGTAGAGACACGGGGGTTGGACCGTTTGACTCGTGACTCAGAGTGTAATCATTATGGGATGCCAATTTTTTCCCTAGCAACCAAATACAGTACCCTAGCAACAGAGTAAACAAAGCCTTATATCTCGGCAACAGAACATCGTAGAGACACGGGGGTTGGACCGTTTGACTCATGACTCAGAGTGTAATCATTATGGGATGCCAATTTTTTCCCTAGCAACCAAATACAGTACCCTAGCAACAGAGTAAACAAAGCCTTATATCTCCGCATCAGAACATCGTAGAGACACGGGGGTTGGACCGTTTGACTCGTGACTCAGAGTGTAATCATTATGGGATGCCAATTTTTTCCCTAGCAACCAAATACAGTACCCTAGCAACAGAGTAAACAAAGCCTTATATCTCCGCATCAGAACATCGTAGAGACACGGGGGTTGGACCGTTTGACTCGTGACTCAGAGTGTAATCATTATGGGATGCCAATTTTTTCCCTAGCAACCAAATACAGTACCCTAGCAACAGAGTAAACAAAGCCTTATATCTCAGCATCAGAACATCGTAGAGACACGGGGGTTGGACCGTTTGACTCGTGACTCAGAGTGTAATCATTATGGGATGCCAATTTTTTCCCTAGCAACCAAATACAGTACCCTAGCAACAGAGTAAACAAAGCCTTATATCTCAGCATCAGAACATCGTAGAGACACGGGGGTTGGACCGTTTGACTCGTGACTCAGAGTGTAATCACTATGGGATGCCAATTTTTTCCCTAGCAACCAAATACAGTACCCTAGCAACAGAGTAAACAAAGCCTAATATCTTCGCATCAGAACATCGTAGAGACACAGGAGTTGGATCGTTTTACTTTTGGCTTGGAGTATAATCATATATGTTCCCCAGAATTTTGCCACGGCAAGCACCACTCACATTTTCTTCAGGAAATGTACCTATCTTTATTATTATTATTATTATTCTTTTTCTGGACACTTTTTCGGCGCGTAACTCGTCCCGCACGCTTTGTCGTAGACCCATAAATTAGGGCTCAAATCGACCGGCTTATTGAGGAGAGGTGTGCTATTACTTTTATAAGCGATCGGGTGCAGGATTTCCGAAAGGGGGGCGAAAAACCACCCAAAAAATCCCATTGACTTAACATTGCGCCCAACTTTGACGAGTCATAGCTCCGCTGGAGGATTTTGTAGAAACATGTGGGTTACAACATTTGAAGAGGGTGGTAGGCTCTGTAAGAACATGAATCACAATGGGGTGTAAGTTGTACCCCTGGGGTGTAAGAGGTGCCCAAAAGTGCCCCAATGAAAAGTCAATGGGGCAAAATCCCATAGACTTACCATTGCAAAAATTTTGACGGGTCATAGGTCCGAGCCAGGATTTCATAGAAACATGTGGGTTACTAAATTTGAAGAGGGTGCTAGACTCTGTCAGGACGTCCCCCACAATGGGGTGTAAGGTTACCATAGCAACCATTTTGGGCACCCTAGCAACCTATACCATAGACTGCCATTATAAAATGCCCGGATGGATATCTTTGCACCACAGTGTCATAGAGACATGGGGGTGAGCTCATTTTACTCAGGCATCCAATCAGTCTCTCAGGATCCTTACAGACTTACTAAGCCACGCCCCTAGCAACCACTTTTGAGCACCCTAGCAACCGAATAAACAAAGCCTTATATCTCCGCATCAGAACATCGTAGAGACACGGGGTTTGGACCGTTTTACTTGTGACTCGGAGTGTAATCACTGGGCACATCATTGGCCACTCCCAAGCCACGCCCCTAGCAACCAAATACAGTACCCTAGCAACAGAGTAAACAAAGCCTTATATCTCCACATCAGAACATCGTAGAGACACGGGGGTTGGACCGTTTTACTTGTGACTCGTAGTGTAATCACTGGGCACATCATTGGCCACTCCCAAGCCACGCCCCTAGCAACCAAATACAGTACCCTAGCAACAGAGTAAACAAAGCCTTATATCTCCGCATCAGAACATCGTAGAGACACGGGGGTTGGACCGTTTTACTTGTGACTCGGAGTGTAATCACTGGGCTCATCATTGGCCACTCCCAAGCCACGCCCCTAGCAACCAAATACAGTACCCTAGCAACAGAGTAAACAAAGCCTTATATCTCCGCATCAGAACATCGTAGAGACACGGGGGTTGGACCGTTTGACTCATGACTCGGAGGGTAATCACTAGTGGATGCAATTTTTTTCCCTAGTAACCAAATACAGTACCCTAGCAACAGAGTAAACAAAGCCTTATATCTCCGCATCAGAACATCGTAGAGACACGGGGGTTGGACCGTTTGACTCGTGACTCGGAGGGTAATCACTAGTGGATGCCATTTTTTTCCCTAGCAACCAAATACAGTACCCTAGCAACAGAGTAAACAAAGCCTTATATCTCCGCATCAGAACATCGTAGAGACACGGGGGTTGGATCGTTTGACTTTGGCTTGGAGTATAATCATAAATTGTCCCACGAAACTTGCCACGGCAAGCACCACTCACATTTTCTTCAGGAAATGTACCTATCTAGTTATTATTATTATTATTAGTGGTGCTTGCATTTATGCAAAGCATCACTATTACTATCTTGCATACTTATTATTATTATTAGTGGTGCTTGCATTTATGCAAGGCATCACTATTATTATTGCTCATACTTATTATTATTATTATTATTATTCTTTTTCTGGACACTTTTTCGGCGCGTAACTCGTCCCGCACGGTTTAACATAGTCCCATGAAAGAGGGCTCAAATCGACCGGATTATTGAGGAGAGGTGTGCTATGACTTTTATAGGCGATCGGGTGCAGGATTTCTGAAAGGGGGGCGAAAAACCACCCGAAAAATCCCATTGACTTAACATTGCGCCGAACTTTGACGGGTCATAGCTCCGCTCGAGGATTTTGTAGAAACATGTGGGTTGCAACATTTGAAGAGGGTGGTAGACTCTGTAAGAACATACATAACATTGGGGTGTAAGTTGTACCCCTGGGGTGTAAGAGGCACCCGAAAATTCCCATTGACTTAAAATGGGGCAGGAAACATGCCCATTTAAGGGAATAAAACAGTTCCACATGGAATATCTTTGCTTTACAGTGTCGTAGAGATAAGTGGGTGGGCTCATTTTACTCGGGCATCCAATCAGTCTCTCAGGATCATCCCAGAGCTATTAAGCCACGCCCCTAGCAACCACTTTTTAGCACCCTAGCAACATCTCCCATAGACTGCCATTATAAAATGCCCAGATGGATATCTTTGCACCACAGTGTCATAGAGACATGGGGGTGGGCTCATTTTACTCAGGCATCCAATCAGTCTCTCAGGATCCTTCTTGAGATATGAAACCACGCCCCTAGCAACCACTTTTTAGCACCCTAGCAACATAAAATTCAAACAGTTATATCTCGGAATCAGAACATCGTAGAGACACGGGGGTTGGACCGTATTACTTGTGACTCGGAGTGTAATCATTGGCCAAATCATTGGCCACTCCCAAGCCACGCCCCTAGCAACCAAATTTGAGCACCCTAGCAACGGAATAAACAAAGCCTTATATCTCTGCATCAGAACATCGTAGAGACACGGGGTTTGGACCGTTTTACTCGTGACTCGAAGGGTAATCACTAGTGGATGCCAAGAGGTGTTAAGCCACGCCCCTAGCAACCAAATATGAACACCTAGCAACGGAATAAACAAAGTCTTATATCTCCACATCAGAACATCGTAGAGACACGGGGGTTGGACCGTTTGACTCGTGACTCGAAGTGTAATCACTAGTGGATGCCAAGAGGTGTTAAGCCACGCCCCTAGCAACCAAATATGAACACCCTAGCAACGGAATAAACAAAGCCTTATATCTCTGCATCAGAACATCGTAGAGACACGGGGGTTGGACCTTTTGACTTGTGACTCGAAGTGTAATCACTAGTGGATGCCAATTTTTTCCCTAGCAACCAAATACAGTACCCTAGCAACCAAATAAACAAAGCCTTATATCTCTGCATCAGAACATCGTAGAGACACGGGGGTTGGACCATTTTACTTTTGGCTTGGAGTATAATCAGAAATTGTCCCCGAAACTTGCCACGGCAAGCACCACTCACATTTTCTTCAGGAAATGTACCTATCTAGTTATATCTTATTCTTATGTCTGCACATTTTTCGGCGCGTAACTCGTCCCGCACGGTTTGCCACAGTCCCATGAAAGAGGGCTCAAATCGACCGGATTATTAAGGAGAGGTGTGCTATGACTTTTATAAGCGATCGGGTGAAGGATTTTCGAAAGGGGGGCGAAAAACCACCCGAAAAATCCCATTGACTTAACATTGGGCCGAACTTTGACGGGTCATAGCTTCGCTTGAGGATTTTGTAGAAACATGTAGGTTACAACATTTGAAGAGGGTGATAGACTCTGTAAGAACATACATCACATAGGGGTGTAAGCTGTACCCCTGGGGTGTAAGAGGCACCCGAAAATGCCCATTGACTTATAATGGGGCAGGAAACATGCCCATATAAGGGAATAAAAAAGTTCCAGATGGGATATCTTTGCTTTACAATGTCGTAGAGACACGGGGGTTGGACCGTTTTACTCATGACTCAGAGTGTAATCATTATGGGATGCCAATTTTTTCCCTAGCAACCAAATACAGTACCCTAGCAACAGAGTAAACAAAGCCTTATATCTCCGCATCAGAACATCGTAGAGACACGGGGTTGGACCGTTTGACTCGTGACTCGGAGTGTAATCATTATGGGATGCCAATTTTTTCCCTAGCAACCAAATACAGTACCCTAGCAACAGAGTAAACAAAGCCTTATATCTCCGCACCAGAACATCGTAGAGACACGGGGGTTGGACCGCTTGACTAGTGACTCAGAGTGTAATCATTATGGGATGCCAATTTTTTCCCTAGCAACCAAATACAGTACCCTAGCAACAGAGTAAACAAAGCCTTATATCTCCACATCAGAACATCGTAGAGACACGGGGGTTGGACCTTTTGACTTGTGACTCGGAGTGTAATCATTATGGGATGCCATTTTTTTCCCTAGCAACCAAATACAGTACCCTAGCAACAGAGTAAACAAAGCCTTATATCTCAGCACCAGAACATCGTAGAGACACGGGGGTTGGACCGTTTGACTAGTGACTCAGAGTGTAATCATTATGGGATGCCAATTTTTCCCTAGCAACCAAATACAGTACCCTAGCAACAGAGTAAACAAAGCCTTATATCTCCGCACCAGAACATCGTAGAGACATGGGGGTTGGACCTTTTGACTTGTGACTCTGAGTGTAATCATTATGGGATGCCATTTTTTTCCCTAGCAACCAAATACAGTACCCTAGCAACAGAGTAAACAAAGCCTTATATCTCCGCACCAGAACATCGTAGACACACGGGGTTGGACCGTTTGACTAGTGACTCAGAGTGTAATCATTATGGGATGCCAATTTTTTCCCTAGCAACCAAATACAGTACCCTAGCAACAGAGTAAACAAAGCCTTATATCTCCGCATCAGAACATCGTAGAGACACGGGGGTTGGACCGTTTGACTCGTGACTCGGATTGTAATCATTATGGGATGCCAATTTTTTCCCTAGCAACCAAATACAGTACCCTAGCAACAGAGTAAACAAAACCTTATATCTCCGCATCAGAACATCGTAGAGACACGGGGGTTGGACCGTTTGACTCGTGACTCAGAGTGTAATCATTATGGGATGCCAATTTTTTCCCTAGCAACCAAATACAGTACCCTAGCAACAGAGTAAACAAAACCTTATATCTCCGCATCAGAACATCGTAGAGACACGGGGGTTGGACCGTTTGACTCGTGACTCAGAGTGTAATCATTATGGGATGCCAATTTTTTCCCTAGCAACCAAATACAGTACCCTAGCAACAGAGTAAACAAAGCCTTATAGTTCCGCATCAGAACATCGTAGAGACACGGGGGTTGGACCGTTTGACTCGTGACTCAGAGTGTAATCATTATGGGATGCCATTTTTTTCCCTAGCAACCAAATACAGTACCCTAGCAACAGAGTAAACAAAGCCTTATATCTCCGCATCAGAACATCGTAGAGACACGGGGGTTGGACCGTTTGACTCGTGAATCAGAGTGTAATCACTAGTGGATGCCAATTTTCTCCCTAGCAACCAAATACAGTACCCTAGCAACCGAATAAACAAAGCCTTATATCTTCGCATCAGAATATCGTAGAGACATGTGGGTTGAATTGTTTTACTTTTGGCTTGGAGTATAATCATATATTGTCCCCCGAAATTTGCCACGGCAAGCACCACTTCACATTTTCTTCAGGAAATGTACCTATCTAGTTATTATTATTATTCTTCTTTTTCTGGACACTTTTTCGGCGCGTAACTCGTCCCGCACGCTTTGTCGTAGACCCATAAATTAGGGCTCAAATCGACCGGCTTATTGAGGAGAGGTGTGCTATGACTTTTATAAGCGATCGGGTGCAGGATTTCCGAAAGGGGGGCGAAAAACCACCCAAAAAATCCCATTGACTTAACATTGCGCCCAACTTTGACGAGTCATAGCTCCGCTCGAGGATTTTGTAGAAACTTGTGGGTTACAACATTTGAAGAGGGTGGTAGGCTCTGTAAGAACATGGATCACAATGGGGTGTAAGTTGTACCCCTGGGGTGTAAGAGGTGCCCAAAAGTGCCCCAATGAAAAGTCAATGGGGCAAAATCCCATAGACTTACCATTGCAAAAATTTTGACGGGTCATAGGTCCGAGCCAGGATTTCATAGAAACATGTGGGTTACTAAATTTGAAGAGGGTGCTAGACTCTGTCAGGACGTCCCCCACAATGGGGTGTAAGGTTACCATAGCAACCATTTTGGGCACCCTAGCAACCTATACCATAGACTGCCATTATAAAATGCCCGGATGGATATCTTTGCACCACAGTGTCATAGAGACATGGGGGTGGGCTCATTTTACTCAGGCATCCAATCAGTCTCTCAGGATCCTTACAGACTTACTAAGCCACGCCCCTAGCAACCACTTTTGAGCACCCTAGCAACATAAAATACAAACAGTTATATCTCGGCATCAGAACATCGTAGAGACACGGGGGTTGGACCGTTTTACTTGTGACTAGGGGTGTAACAATTGGGCACATCATTTGCCACTCCCAAGCCACGCCCCTAGCAACCAAATTTGAGCACCCTAGCAACCGAATAAACAAAGCCTTATATCTCCGCATCAGAACATCGTAGAGACACGGGGTTTGGACCGTTTTACTTGTGACTCGGAGTGTAATCACTGGGCACATCATTGGCCACTCCCAAGCCACGCCCCTAGCAACCAAATACAGTACCCTAGCAACAGAGTAAACAAAGCCTTATATCTCCACATCAGAACATCGTAGAGACACGGGGGTTGGACCGTTTTACTTGTGACTCGGAGTGTAATCACTGGGCACATAATTGGCCACTCCCAAGCCACGCCCCTAGCAACCAAATACAGTACCCTAGCAACAGAGTAAACAAAGCCTTATATCTCCGCATCAGAACATCGTAGAGACACGGGGGTTGGACCGTTTTACTTGTGACTCGGAGTGTAATCACTGGGCACATCATTGGCCACTCCCAAGCCACGCCCCTAGCAACCAAGTACAGTACCCTAGCAACAGAGTAAACAAAGCCTTATATCTCCACATCAGAACATCGTAGAGACATGGGGGTTGGACCGTTTGACTGGTGACTCGGAGGGTAATCACTAGTGGATGCCATTTTTTCCCCTAGCAACCAAATACAGTACCCTAGCAACAGAGTAAACAAAGCCTTATATCTCTGCTTCAGAACATCATAGAGACACGGGGGTTGGACCATTTTACTTTTGGCTTGGAGTATAATCATAAATTGTCCCCTGAAATTTGCCACGGCAAGCACCACTCACATTTTCTTCAGGAAATGTACCTATCTAGTTATTATTCTTCTTTTTCTGGACACTTTTTCGGCGCGTAACTCGTCCCGCACGGTTTAACGTAGTCCCACGAAAGAGGGCTCAAATCGACCGGATTATTGAGGAGAGGTGTGCTATGACTTTTATAAGGGATCGGGTGCAGGATTTCTGAAAGGGGGGCAAAAAACCACCCGAAAAATCCCATTGACTTAACATTGCGCCCAACTTTGACAGGTCATAGCTCCGCTAGAGGATTTTATAGAAACATGTGGGTTACAACATTTGAAGAGGGTGGTAGGCTCTGTAAGAACATGGATCACAATGGGGTGTAAGTTGTACCCCTGGGGTGTAAGAGGCACCCAAAAATTCCCATTGACTTATAATGGGGCAGGAAACATGCCCATATAAGGAAATAAAAAAGTTCCAGCTGCGATATCTTCGCTTTACAATGTCCTACAGACAAGTGGGTGGGCTCATTTCACTCCGGCATCCAATCAGTCTCTCAAGATCATCTCAGAGCTATTAAGCCACGCCCCTAGCAACAATTTTGGCCACCCTAGCAACATCTCCCATAGACTGCCATTATAAAATGCCCAGATGGATATCTTTGCACCTGAGTGTCATAGAGACATGGGGGTGGGCTCATTTTACTCAGGCATCCAATCAGTTTCTCAGGATCCTTAAAGACTTACTAAGCCACGCCCCTAGCAACCACTTTTCAGCACCCTAGCAACATAAAATTCAAACAGTTATATCTCAGCATCCGAACATCGTAGAGACACGGGGGTTGGACCGTTTGACTCGTGACTCAGAGTGTAATCATTATGGGATGCCAATTTTTTCCCTAGCAACCAAATACAGTACCCTAGCAACAGAGTAAACAAAGCCTTATATCTCTGCATCAGAACATCGGAAAGACATGGGGGTTGGACCGTTTGACTCGTGACTCAGAGTGTAATCATTATGGGATGCCAATTTTTTCCCTAGCAACCAAATACAGTACCCTAGCAACAGAGTAAACAAAGCCTTATATCTCCGCATCAGAACATCGTAGAGACATGGGGGTTGGACCGTTTGACTCGTGACTCAGAGTGTAATCATTATGGGATGCCAATTTTTTCCCTAGCAACCAAATACAGTACCCTAGCAACAGAGTAAACAAAGCCTTATATCTCCGCATCAGAACATCGTAGAGACATGGGGGTTGGACCGTTTGACTCGTGACTCAGAGTGTAATCATTATGGGATGCCAATTTTTTCCCTAGCAACCAAATACAGTACCCTAGCAACAGAGTAAACAAAGCCTTATATCTCCGCATCAGAACATCGTAGAGACACGGGGGTTGGACCGTTTGACTCGTGACTCGGCGGGTAATCACTATGGGATGCCAATTTTTTCCCTAGCAACCAAATACAGTACCCTAGCAACAGAGTAAATAAAGCCTTATATCTCCGCATCAGAACATCGTAGAGACACGGGGGTTGGACCGTTTGACTCATGACTCGGAGGGTAATCACTATGGGATGTCAAAATTTTCCCTAGCAACCAAATACAGTACCCTAGCAACCGAATAAACAAATCCTTATATCTCTGCATCAGAACATCGTTGAGACACGGAGGTTGGACCGTATGCCTCAGGACTCAGAGTGTAATCATTATGGGATGTCAAAATTTTCCCTAGCAACCAAATACAGTACCCTAGCAACCGGATAAACACAGCCTTATATCTCCACATCAGAACATCGTACAGACACGGGAGTTGGATCGTTTAACTTTTGGCTTGGAGTATAATCATATATGGTCCCCAGAATTTTGCCACGGCAAGCACCACTCACATTTTCTTCAGGAAATGTACCTATCTAGTTAGTGGTGCTTGCATTTATGCAAGGCATCACTATTATTATTCCCCATACTTATTATTATTATTCTTCTTTTTCTGGACACTTTTTCGGCGCGTAACTCGTCCCGCACGGTTTAACGTAGTCCCATGAAAGAGGGCTCAAATCGACCGGATTATTGAGGAGAGGTGTGCTATGACTTTTATAAGCGATCGGGTGCAGGATTTCTGAAAGGGGGGCGAAAAACCACCCGAAAAATCCCATTGACTTAACATTGCGCCCAACTTTGACGAGTCATAGCTCCGCTCGAGTATTTTATAGAAACATGTGGGTTACAACATTTGAAGAGGGTGGTAGGCTCTCTAAGAACATACATCATAATGGGGTGTAAGTTGTACCCCTGGGGTGTAAGAGGTGCCCAAAAATGCCTAATGAAAAGTCAATGGGGCAAAATCCCATAGACTTAACATTGCAAAAATTTTGACGGGTCATAGGTACGAGTGAGGATTCCTTAGAAACATGTGGGTTACTAAATTTGAAGAGGGTGGTAGGCTCTGTAAGAACATAAATCACATTGGGGTGTAAGTTGTACCCCTGGGGTATAAGAGGCACCCGAAAATTCCCATTGACTTATAATGGGGCAGGAAACATGCCCATATAAGGGAATAAAACAGTTCCAGATGGGATATCTTTGGTTTACAGTGTAGTAGAGATAAGTGGGTGGGCTCATTTTACTCGGGCATCCAATCAGTCTCTCAGGATCATCCCAGAGCTATTAAGCCACGCCCCTAGCAACAATTTTGGGCACCCTAGCAACATCTCCCATAGACTGCCATTATAAAATGCCCAGATGGATATCTTTGCACCACAGTGTCAAAGAGACATAGGGGTGGGCTCATTTTACTCAGGCATCCAATCAGTCTCTCAGGATCCTTACATAGGTATTAAGCCACGCCCCTAGCAACCACTTTTGAGCACCCTAGCAACATAAAATTCAAACAGTTATATCTCAGCATCAGAACATCGTAGAGACACGGGGGTTGGACCGTTTGACTCGTGACTCAGAGTGTAATCATTATGGGATGCCATTTTTTTCCCTAGCAACCAAATACAGTACCCTAGCAACAGAGTAAACAAAGCCTTATATCTCCGCATCAGAACATCGTAGAGACACGGGGGCTGGACCGTTTGACTCGTGACTCAGAGTGTAATCATTATGGGATGCCATTTTTTTCCCTAGCAACCAAATACAGTACCCTAGCAACAGAGTAAACAAAGCCTTATATCTCCGCATCAGAACATCGTAGAGACACGGGGGTTGGACCGTTTGACTCGTGACTCAGAGTGTAATCATTATGGGATCCCAATTTTTTCCCTAGCAACCAAATACAGTACCCTAGCAACAGAGTAAACAAAGCCTTATATCTCCGCATCAGAACATCGTAGAGACACGGGGGTTGGACCGTTTGACTCGTGACTCAGAGTGTAATCATTATGGGATGCCATTTTTTTCCCTAGCAACCAAATAGAGTACCCTAGCAACAGAGTAAACAAAGCCTTATATCTCCGCATCAGAACATCGTAGAGACACGGGGGTTGGACCGTTTGACTCGTGACTCTGAGTGTAATCACTATGGGATGCCAATTTTTTCCCTAGCAACCAAATACAGTACCCTAGCAACAGAGTGTTATATCTCCGCACCAGAACATCGTAGAGACACGGGGGTTGGACCGTTTGACTAGTGACTCGGCGTGTAATCATTATGGGATGCCAATTTTTTCCCTAGCAACCAAATACAGTACCCTAGCAACAGAGTAAACAAAGCCTTATATCTCCGCATCAGAACATCGTAGAGACACAGGGGTTGGACCGTTTGACTCGTGACTCGGAGTGTAATCATTATGGGATGCCAATTTTTTCCCTAGCAACCAAATAGAGTACCCTAGCAACAGAGTAAACAAAGCCTTATATCTCCTCATCAGAACATCGTAGGGACACGGGGGTTGGACCGTTTGACTCGTGACTCAGAGTGTAATCATTATGGGATGCCAATTTTTTCCATAGCAACCAAATACAGTACCCTAGCAACAGAGTAAACAAAGCCTTATATCTCCGCATCAGAACATCGTAGAGACACGGGGGTTGGACCGTTTGACTCGTGACTCAGAGTGTAATCATTATGGGATCCCAATTTTTTCCCTAGCAACCAAATACAGTACCCTAGCAACAGAGTAAACAAAGCCTTATATCTCCGCATCAGAACATCGTAGAGACACGGGGGTTGGTCCGTTTGACTCGTGACTCAGAGTGTAATCATTATGGGATCCCAATTTTTTCCCTAGCAACCAAATACAGTACCCTAGCAACAGAGTAAACAAAGCCTTATATCTCCGGATCAGAACATCGTAGAGACACGGGGGTTGGTCCGTTTGACTCGTGACTCGGAGTGTAATCATTATGGGATGCCATTTTTTTCCCTAGCAACCAAAAACAGTACCCTAGCAACAGAGTAAACAAAGCCTTATATCTCCGCATCAGAACATCGTAGAGACACGGGGGTTGGACCGTTTGACTCGTGACTCGGAGTGTAATCATTATGGGATCCCAATTTTTTCCCTTGCAACCAAATACAGTACCCTAGCAACAGAGTAAACAAAGCCTTATATCTCCGCATCAGAACATCGTACAGACACGGGGGTTGGACCGTTTGACTCGTGACTCGGGGTGTAATCATTATGGGATTTCAATTTTTTCCCTAGCAACCAAATACAGTACCCTAGCAACAGAGTAAACAAAGCCTTATATCTCCGCATCAGAACATCGTAGAGACACGGGGGTTGGACCGTTTGACTCGTGACTCAGAGTGTAATCATTATGGGATCCCAATTTTTTCCCTAGCAACCAAATACAGTACCCTAGCAACAGAGTAAACAAAGCCTTATATCTCCGTATCAGAACATCGTAGAGACACGGGGGTTGGACCGTTTGACTCGTGACTCTGAGTGTAATCACTATGGGATGCCAATTTTTTCCCTAGCAACCAAATACAGTACCCTAGCAACAGAGTGTTATATCTCCGCACCAGAACATCATAGAGACACGGGGGTTGGACCGTTTGACTAGTGACTCGGCGTGTAATCATTATGGGATGCCAATTTTTTCCCTAGCAACCAAATACAGTACCCTAGCAACAGAGTAAACAAAGCCTTATATCTCCGCATCAGAACATCGTAGAGACACAGGGGTTGGACCGTTTGACTCGTAACTCGGAGTGTAATCATTATGGGATGCCAATTTTTTCCCTAGCAACCAAATAGAGTACCCTAGCAACAGAGTAAACAAAGCCTTATATCTCCTCATCAGAACATCGTAGGGACACGGGGGTTGGACCGTTTGACTCGCGATGCAGAGTGTAATCATTATGGGATGCCAATTTTTTCCATAGCAACCAAATACAGTACCCTAGCAACAGAGTAAACAAAGCCTTATATCTCCGGATCAGAACATCGTAGAGACACGGGGGTTGGTCCGTTTGACTCGTGACTCGGAGTGTAATCATTATGGGATGCCATTTTTTTTCCCTAGCAACCAAAAACAGTACCCTAGCAACAGAGTAAACAAAGCCTTATATCTCCGCATCAGAACATCGTAGAGACACGGGGGTTGGACCGTTTGACTCGTGACTCGGAGTGTAATCATTATGGGATCCCAATTTTTTCCCTAGCAACCAAATACAGTACCCTAGCAACAGAGTAAACAAAGCCTTATATCTCCGCATCAGAACATCGTACAGACACGGGGGTTGGACCGTTTGACTCGTGACTCAGAGTGTAATCATTATGGGATCCCAATTTTTTCCCTAGCAACCAAATACAGTACCCTAGCAACAGAGTAAACAAAGCCTTATATCTCCGTATCAGAACATCGTAGAGACACGGGGGTTGGACCGTTTGACTCGTGACTCTGAGTGTAATCACTATGGGATGCCAATTTTTTCCCTAGCAACCAAATACAGTACCCTAGCAACAGAGTGTTATATCTCCGCACCAGAACATCATAGAGACACGGGGGTTGGACCGTTTGACTAGTGACTCGGCGTGTAATCATTATGGGATGCCAATTTTTTCCCTAGCAACCAAATACAGTACCCTAGCAACAGAGTAAACAAAGCCTTATATCTCCGCATCAGAACATCGTAGAGACACGGGGGTTGGACCGTTTGACTCGTGACTCGGAGTGTAATCATTATGGGATCCCAATTTTTTCCCTAGCAACCAAATACAGTACCCTAGCAACAGAGTAAACAAAGCCTTATATCTCCGCATCAGAACATCGTACAGACACGGGGGTTGGACCGTTTGACTCGTGACTCGGGGTGTAATCATTATGGGATTTCAATTTTTTCCCTAGCAACCAAATACAGTACCCTAGCAACAGAGTAAACAAAGCCTTATATCTCCGCATCAGAACATCGTAGAGACACGGGGGTTGGACCGTTTGACTCGTGACTCAGAGTGTAATCATTATGGGATCCCAATTTTTTCCCTAGCAACCAAATACAGTACCCTAGCAACAGAGTAAACAAAGCCTTATATCTCCGTATCAGAACATCGTAGAGACACGGGGGTTGGACCGTTTGACTCGTGACTCTGAGTGTAATCACTATGGGATGCCAATTTTTTCCCTAGCAACCAAATACAGTACCCTAGCAACAGAGTGTTATATCTCCGCACCAGAACATCATAGAGACACGGGGGTTGGACCGTTTGACTAGTGACTCGGCGTGTAATCATTATGGGATGCCAATTTTTTCCCTAGCAACCAAATACAGTACCCTAGCAACAGAGTAAACAAAGCCTTATATCTCCACATCAGAACATCGTAGAGACACAGGGGTTGGACCGTTTGACTCGTAACTCGGAGTGTAATCATTATGGGATGCCAATTTTTTCCCTAGCAACCAAATAGAGTACCCTAGCAACAGAGTAAACAAAGCCTTATATCTCCTCATCAGAACATCGTAGGGACACGGGGGTTGGACCGTTTGACTCGCGATGCAGAGTGTAATCATTATGGGATGCCAATTTTTTCCATAGCAACCAAATACAGTACCCTAGCAACAGAGTAAACAAAGCCTTATATCTCCGGATCAGAACATCGTAGAGACACGGGGGTTGGTCCGTTTGACTCGTGACTCGGAGTGTAATCATTATGGGATGCCATTTTTTTTCCCTAGCAACCAAAAACAGTACCCTAGCAACAGAGTAAACAAAGCCTTATATCTCCGCATCAGAACATCGTAGAGACACGGGGGTTGGACCGTTTGACTCGTGACTCGGAGTGTAATCATTATGGGATCCCAATTTTTTCCCTAGCAACCAAATACAGTACCCTAGCAACAGAGTAAACAAAGCCTTATATCTCCGCATCAGAACATCGTACAGACACGGGGGTTGGACCGTTTGACTCGTGACTCAGAGTGTAATCATTATGGGATCCCAATTTTTTCCCTAGCAACCAAATACAGTACCCTAGCAACAGAGTAAACAAAGCCTTATATCTCCGCATCAGAACATCGTAGAGACACGGGGGTTGGACCGTTTGACTCGTGACTCAGAGTGTAATCATTATGGGATGCCATTTTTTTCCCTAGCAACCAAATAGAGTACCCTAGCAACAGAGTAAACAAAGCCTTATATCTCCGCATCAGAACATCGTAGAGACACGGGGGTTGGACCGTTTGACTCGTGACTCTGAGTGTAATCACTATGGGATGCCAATTTTTTCCCTAGCAACCAAATACAGTACCCTAGCAACAGAGTGTTATATCTCCGCACCAGAACATCGTAGAGACACGGGGGTTGGACCGTTTGACTAGTGACTCGGCGTGTAATCATTATGGGATGCCAATTTTTTCCCTAGCAACCAAATACAGTACCCTAGCAACAGAGTAAACAAAGCCTTATATCTCCGCATCAGAACATCGTAGAGACACAGGGGTTGGACCGTTTGACTCGTGACTCGGAGTGTAATCATTATGGGATGCCAATTTTTTCCCTAGCAACCAAATAGAGTACCCTAGCAACAGAGTAAACAAAGCCTTATATCTCCTCATCAGAACATCGTAGGGACACGGGGGTTGGACCGTTTGACTCGTGACTCAGAGTGTAATCATTATGGGATGCCAATTTTTTCCATAGCAACCAAATACAGTACCCTAGCAACAGAGTAAACAAAGCCTTATATCTCCGCATCAGAACATCGTAGAGACACGGGGGTTGGACCGTTTGACTCGTGACTCAGAGTGTAATCATTATGGGATCCCAATTTTTTCCCTAGCAACCAAATACAGTACCCTAGCAACAGAGTAAACAAAGCCTTATATCTCCGCATCAGAACATCGTAGAGACACGGGGGTTGGTCCGTTTGACTCGTGACTCAGAGTGTAATCATTATGGGATCCCAATTTTTTCCCTAGCAACCAAATACAGTACCCTAGCAACAGAGTAAACAAAGCCTTATATCTCCGGATCAGAACATCGTAGAGACACGGGGGTTGGTCCGTTTGACTCGTGACTCGGAGTGTAATCATTATGGGATGCCATTTTTTTCCCTAGCAACCAAAAACAGTACCCTAGCAACAGAGTAAACAAAGCCTTATATCTCCGCATCAGAACATCGTAGAGACACGGGGGTTGGACCGTTTGACTCGTGACTCGGAGTGTAATCATTATGGGATCCCAATTTTTTCCCTTGCAACCAAATACAGTACCCTAGCAACAGAGTAAACAAAGCCTTATATCTCCGCATCAGAACATCGTACAGACACGGGGGTTGGACCGTTTGACTCGTGACTCGGGGTGTAATCATTATGGGATTTCAATTTTTTCCCTAGCAACCAAATACAGTACCCTAGCAACAGAGTAAACAAAGCCTTATATCTCCGCATCAGAACATCGTAGAGACACGGGGGTTGGACCGTTTGACTCGTGACTCAGAGTGTAATCATTATGGGATCCCAATTTTTTCCCTAGCAACCAAATACAGTACCCTAGCAACAGAGTAAACAAAGCCTTATATCTCCGTATCAGAACATCGTAGAGACACGGGGGTTGGACCGTTTGACTCGTGACTCTGAGTGTAATCACTATGGGATGCCAATTTTTTCCCTAGCAACCAAATACAGTACCCTAGCAACAGAGTGTTATATCTCCGCACCAGAACATCATAGAGACACGGGGGTTGGACCGTTTGACTAGTGACTCGGCGTGTAATCATTATGGGATGCCAATTTTTTCCCTAGCAACCAAATACAGTACCCTAGCAACAGAGTAAACAAAGCCTTATATCTCCGCATCAGAACATCGTAGAGACACAGGGGTTGGACCGTTTGACTCGTAACTCGGAGTGTAATCATTATGGGATGCCAATTTTTTCCCTAGCAACCAAATAGAGTACCCTAGCAACAGAGTAAACAAAGCCTTATATCTCCTCATCAGAACATCGTAGGGACACGGGGGTTGGACCGTTTGACTCGCGATGCAGAGTGTAATCATTATGGGATGCCAATTTTTTCCATAGCAACCAAATACAGTACCCTAGCAACAGAGTAAACAAAGCCTTATATCTCCGGATCAGAACATCGTAGAGACACGGGGGTTGGTCCGTTTGACTCGTGACTCGGAGTGTAATCATTATGGGATGCCATTTTTTTTCCCTAGCAACCAAAAACAGTACCCTAGCAACAGAGTAAACAAAGCCTTATATCTCCGCATCAGAACATCGTAGAGACACGGGGGTTGGACCGTTTGACTCGTGACTCGGAGTGTAATCATTATGGGATCCCAATTTTTTCCCTAGCAACCAAATACAGTACCCTAGCAACAGAGTAAACAAAGCCTTATATCTCCGCATCAGAACATCGTACAGACACGGGGGTTGGACCGTTTGACTCGTGACTCAGAGTGTAATCATTATGGGATCCCAATTTTTTCCCTAGCAACCAAATACAGTACCCTAGCAACAGAGTAAACAAAGCCTTATATCTCCGTATCAGAACATCGTAGAGACACGGGGGTTGGACCGTTTGACTCGTGACTCTGAGTGTAATCACTATGGGATGCCAATTTTTTCCCTAGCAACCAAATACAGTACCCTAGCAACAGAGTGTTATATCTCCGCACCAGAACATCATAGAGACACGGGGGTTGGACCGTTTGACTAGTGACTCGGCGTGTAATCATTATGGGATGCCAATTTTTTCCCTAGCAACCAAATACAGTACCCTAGCAACAGAGTAAACAAAGCCTTATATCTCCGCATCAGAACATCGTAGAGACACGGGGGTTGGACCGTTTGACTCGTGACTCGGAGTGTAATCATTATGGGATCCCAATTTTTTCCCTAGCAACCAAATACAGTACCCTAGCAACAGAGTAAACAAAGCCTTATATCTCCGCATCAGAACATCGTACAGACACGGGGGTTGGACCGTTTGACTCGTGACTCGGGGTGTAATCATTATGGGATTTCAATTTTTTCCCTAGCAACCAAATACAGTACCCTAGCAACAGAGTAAACAAAGCCTTATATCTCCGCATCAGAACATCGTAGAGACACGGGGGTTGGACCGTTTGACTCGTGACTCAGAGTGTAATCATTATGGGATCCCAATTTTTTCCCTAGCAACCAAATACAGTACCCTAGCAACAGAGTAAACAAAGCCTTATATCTCCGTATCAGAACATCGTAGAGACACGGGGGTTGGACCGTTTGACTCGTGACTCTGAGTGTAATCACTATGGGATGCCAATTTTTTCCCTAGCAACCAAATACAGTACCCTAGCAACAGAGTGTTATATCTCCGCACCAGAACATCATAGAGACACGGGGGTTGGACCGTTTGACTAGTGACTCGGCGTGTAATCATTATGGGATGCCAATTTTTTCCCTAGCAACCAAATACAGTACCCTAGCAACAGAGTAAACAAAGCCTTATATCTCCACATCAGAACATCGTAGAGACACAGGGGTTGGACCGTTTGACTCGTAACTCGGAGTGTAATCATTATGGGATGCCAATTTTTTCCCTAGCAACCAAATAGAGTACCCTAGCAACAGAGTAAACAAAGCCTTATATCTCCTCATCAGAACATCGTAGGGACACGGGGGTTGGACCGTTTGACTCGCGATGCAGAGTGTAATCATTATGGGATGCCAATTTTTTCCATAGCAACCAAATACAGTACCCTAGCAACAGAGTAAACAAAGCCTTATATCTCCGGATCAGAACATCGTAGAGACACGGGGGTTGGTCCGTTTGACTCGTGACTCGGAGTGTAATCATTATGGTATGCCATTTTTTTTCCCTAGCAACCAAAAACAGTACCCTAGCAACAGAGTAAACAAAGCCTTATATCTCCGCATCAGAACATCGTAGAGACACGGGGGTTGGACCGTTTGACTCGTGACTCGGAGTGTAATCATTATGGGATCCCAATTTTTTCCCTAGCAACCAAATACAGTACCCTAGCAACAGAGTAAACAAAGCCTTATATCTCCGCATCAGAACATCGTACAGACACGGGGGTTGGACCGTTTGACTCGTGACTCGGGGTGTAATCATTATGGGATTTCAATTTTTTCCCTAGAAACCAAATACAGTACCCTAGCAACAGAGTAAACAAAGCCTTATATCTCCGCATCAGAACATCGTAGAGACACGGGGGTTGGACCGTTTTACTTTTGGGTTGGAGTATAATCATATATTGTCCCGAGAATTTTGCCACGGCAAGCACCACTCACATTTTCTTCAGGAAATGTACCTATCTAGTTATTATTAGTGGTGCTTGCATTTATGCAAAGCATCACTATTACTATTCCTCAAAGATATTATTATTATTATTATTCTTTTTCTGGACACTTTTTCGGCGCGTAACTCGTCCCGCACGCTTTGTCGTAGACCCATAAATTAGGGCTCAAATCGACCGGATTATTGAGGAGAGGTGTGCTATGACTTTTATAAGCGATCGGGTGCATGATTTCCGAAAGGGGCGCGAAAAACCTCCCGAAAACGTCCCATTGACTTTACATTGCGCCCAACTTTGACGAGTCATAGCTCCGCTCGAGGATTTTGTAGAAACATGTGGGTTACAACATTTGAAGAGGGTGGTAGGCTCTGTAAGAACATGGATCACAATGGGGTGTAAGTTGTACCCCTGGGGTGTAAGAGGTGCCCAAAAGTGCCCCAATGAAAAGTCAATGGGGCAAAATCCCATAGACTTACCATTGCAAAAATTTTGACGGGTCATAGGTCCGAGCCAGGATTTCATAGAAACATGTGGGTTACTAAATTTGAAGAGGGTGCTAGACTCTGTCAGGACGTCCTCCACAATGGGGTGTAAGGTTACCATAGCAACCATTTTGGGCACCCTAGCAACCAACACCATAGAATGCCATTATAAAATGCCCGGATGGATATCTTTGCACCACAGTGTCATAGAGACATGGGGGTGGGCTCATTTTACTCAGGCATCCAATCAGTCTCTCAGGATCCTTACAGACGTACTAAGCCACGCCCCTAGCAACCACTTTTGAGCACCCTAGCAACATAAAATACAAACAGTTATATCTCGGCATCAGAACATCGTAGAGACACGGGGGTTGGACCGTTTTACTTGTGACTAGGGGTGTAACAATTGGGCACATCATTGGCCACTTCCAAGCCACGCCCCTAGCAACCAAATTTGAGCACCCTAGCAACCGAATAAACAAAGCCTTATATCTCCGCATCAGAACATCGTAGAGACACGGGGTTTGGACCGTTTTACTTGTGACTCGGAGTGTAATCACTGGGCACATCATTGGCCACTCCCAAGCCACGCCCCTAGCAACCAAATACAGTACCCTAGCAACAGAGTAAACAAAGCCTTATATCTCCGCATCAGAACATCGTAGAGACACGGGGGTTGGACCGTTTTACTTGTGACTCGGAGTGTAATCACTGGGCACATCATTGGCCACTCCCAAGCCACGCCCCTAGCAACCAAATACAGTACCCTAGCAACAGAGTTAACAAAGCCTTATATCTCCGCATCAGAACATCGTAGAGACACGGGGGCTGGACCGTTTTACTTGTGACTCGGAGTGTAATCACTGGGCACATCATTGGCCACTCCCAAGCCACGCCCCTAGCAACCAAATACAGTACCCTAGCAACAGAGTAAACAAAGCCTTATATCTCCGCATCAGAACATCGTAGAGACACGGGGGTTGGACCGTTTTACTTGTGACTTGGAATGTAATCACTGGGCACATCATTGGCCACTCCCAAGCCACGCCCCTAGCAACCAAATACAGTACCCTAGCAACAGAGTAAACAAAGCCTTATATCTCCGCATCAGAACATCGTAGAGACACGGGGGTTGGACCGTTTGACTCATGACTCGGAGGGTAATCACTAGTGGATGCAATTTTTTTCCCTAGCAACCAAATACAGTACCCTAGCAACAGAGTAAACAAAGCCTTATATCTCCGCATCAGAACATCGTAGAGACACGGGGGTTGGACCGTTTGACTCGTGACTCGGAGGGTAATCACTAGTGGATGCCATTTTTTTCCCTAGCAACCAAATACAGTACCCTAGCAACAGAGTAAACAAAGCCTTATATCTCCGCATCAGAACATTGTAGAGACACGGGGTTTGGACCGTTTGACTCGTGACTCGGAGGGTAATCACTAGTGGATTTCATTTTTTTCCCTAGCAACCAAATACAGTACCCTAGCAACAGAGTAAACAAAGCCTTATATCTCCGCATCAGAACATCGTAGAGACACGGGGGTTTGA
Source organism: Paramisgurnus dabryanus (assembly GCF_030506205.2). Lineage (NCBI taxonomy): Eukaryota > Metazoa > Chordata > Actinopteri > Cypriniformes > Cobitidae > Paramisgurnus > Paramisgurnus dabryanus. The sequence goes on from NC_133340.1 coordinate 10,697,035, forward strand.
CCGTTTGACTCGTGACTCGGAGTGTAATCACTAGTGGATGCCAATTTTCTCCCTAGCAACCAAATACAGTACCCTAGCAACCGAATAAACAAAGCCTTATATCTTCACATCAGAATATCGTAGAGACATGTGGGTTGAATTGTTTTACTTTTGGCTTGGAGTATAATCATGTATTGTCCCCCGAAATTTGCCACGGCAAGCACCACTCACATTTTCTTCAGGAAATGTACCTATCTAGTTATTATTCTTCTTTTTCTGGACACTTTTTTGGCGCGTAACTCGTCCCGCACGCTTTGTCGTAGACCCATAAATTAGGGCTCAAATCGACCGGCTTATTGAGGAGAGGTGTGCTATGACTTTTATAAGCGATCGGGTGCAGGATTTCCGAAAGGGGGGCGAAAAACCACCCAAAAAATCCCATTGACTTAACATTGCGCCCAACTTTGACGAGTCATAGCTCCGCTCGAGGATTTTGTAGAAACATGTGGGTTATAACATTTGAAGAGGGTGGTAGGCTCTTTAAGAACATGGATCACAATGGGGTGTTAGTTGTACCCCTGGGGTGTAAGAGGTGCCCAAAAGTGCCCCAATGAAAAGTCAATGGGGCAAAATCCCATAGACTTACCATTGCAAAAAATTTGACGGGTCATAGGTCCGAGCCAGGATTTCATAGAAACATGTGGGTTACTAAATTTGAAGAGGGTGCTAGACTCTGTCAGGACGTCCCCCACAATGGGGTGTAAGGTTACCATAGCAACCATTTTGGGCACCCTAGCAACCTATACCATAGAATGCCATTATAAAATGCCCGGATGGATATCTTTGCACCACAGTGTCATAGAGACATGGGGGTGGGCTCATTTTACTCAGGCATCCAATCAGTCTCTCAGGATCCTTACAGACTTACTAAGCCACGCCCCTAGCAACCACTTTTGAGCACCCTAGCAACATAAAATACAAACAGTTATATCTCGGCATCAGAACATCGTAGAGACACGGGGGTTGGACCGTTTTACTTGTGCCTAGGGGTGTAACAATTGGGCACATCATTGGCCACTCCCAAGCCACGCCCCTAGCAACCAAATTTGAGCACCCTAGCAACCGAATAAACAAAGCCTTATATCTCCGCATCAGAACATCGTAGAGACACGGGGTTTGGACCGTTTTACTTGTGACTCGGAGTGTAATCACTGGGCACATCATTGGCCACTCCCAAGCCACGCCCCTAGCAACCAAATACAGTACCCTAGCAACAGAGTAAACAAAGCCTTATATCTCCGCATCAGAACATCGTAGAGACACGGGGGTTGGACCGTTTGACTCATGACTCGGAGGGTAATCACTAGTGGATGCCATTTTTTCCCCTAGCAACCAAATACAGTACCCTAGCAACAGAGTAAACAAACCCTTAAATCTCCGCATCAGAACATCGTAGAGACACGGGGTTTGGACCGTTTGACTCGTGACTCGGAGTGTAATCACTAGTGGATGCCAATTTTCTCCCTAGCAACCAAATACATTACCCTAGCAACAGAGTAAACAAAGCCTTATATCTCCGCATCAGAACATCGTAGAGACATGGGGTTTGGACCGTTTGACTCGTGACTCGGAGGGTAATCACTAGTGGATGCCATTTTTTTCCCTAGCAACCAAATACAGTACCCTAGCAACAGAGTAAACAAAGCCTTATATCTCCGCATCAGAACTTGTAGAGACACAGGGGTTGGACCGTTTGACTCATGACTCGGAGGGTAATCACTAGTGGATGCAATTTTTTTCCCTAGCAACCAAATACAGTACCCTAGCAACAGAGTAAACAAAGCCTTATATCTCCGCATCAGAACATCGTAGAGACACGGGGGTTGGACCGTTTGACTCGTGACTCGGAGGGTAATCACTAGTGGATGCCATTTTTTTCCCTAGCAACCAAATACAGTACCCTAGCAACAGAGTAAACAAAGCCTTATATCTCCGCATCAGAACATCGTAGAGACATGGGGGTTGGATCGTTTGACTCGTGACTCGGAGGGTAATCACTAGTGGATGCCATTTTTTCCTTAGCAACCAAATACAGTACCCTAGCAACAGAGTAAACAAAGCCTTATATCTCCGCATCAGAACATCGTAGAGACACGGGGGTTGGAGCGTTTGACTCATGACTCGGAGGGTAATCACTAGTGGATGCCATTTTTTCCCTAGCAACCAAATACAGTACCCTAGCAACATAGTAAACAAACCCTTATATCTCCGCATCAGAACATCGTAGAGACACTGGGTTTGGACCGTTTGACTCGTGACTCGGAGTGTAATCACTAGTGGATGCCAATTTTCTCCCTAGCAACCAAATACATTACCCTAGCAACAGAGTAAACAAAGCCTTTTATCTCCACATCAGAACATCGCAGAGACACCGGGGTTGGACAGTTTGACTCGTATCTCGGAGTGTAATCACTAGTGGATGCCAATTTTTTCCCTAGCAACCAAATACAGTACCCTAGCAACAGAGTAAACAAAGCCTTATATCTCCGCATCAGAACATCGTAGAGACACGGGGGTTTGACCGTTTGACTCGTGACTCGGAGTGTAATCACTAGTGGATGCCAATTTTCTCCCTAGCAACCAAATACAGTACCCTAGCAACCGAATAAACAAAGCTTTATATCTTCGCATCAGAATATCGTAGAGACATGTGGGTTGAACTGTTTTACTTTTGGCTTGGAGTATAATCATATATTGTCCCCCGAAATTTGCCACGGCAAGCACCACTCACATTTTCTTCAGGAAATGTACCTATCTAGTTATTATTATTATTCTTCTTTTTCTGGACACTTTTTTGGCGCGTAACTCGTCCCGCACGCTTTGTCGTAGACCCATAAATTAGGGCTCAAATCGACCGGCTTATTGAGGAGAGGACTGCTATGACTTTTATAAGCGATCGGGTGCAGGATTTCCGAAAGGGGGGCGAAAAACCACCCAAAAAATCCCATTGACTTAACATTGCGCCCAACTTTGACGAGTCATAGCTCCGCTCGAGGATTTTGTAGAAACATGTGGGTTATAACATTTGAAGAGGGTGGTAGGCTCTTTAAGAACATGGATCACAATGGGGTGTAAGTTGTACCCCTGGGGTGTAAGAGGTGCCCAAAAGTGCCCCAATGAAAAGTCAATGGGGCAAAATCCCATAGACTTACCATTGCAAAAATTTTGACGGGTCATAGGTCCGAGCCAGGATTTCATAGAAACATGTGGGTTACTAAATTTGAAGAGGGTGCTAGACTCTGTCAGGACGTCCCCCACAATGGGGTGTAAGGTTACCATAGCAACCATTTTGGGCACCCTAGCAACCTATCCCATAGACTGCCATTATAAAATGCCTGGATGGATATCTTTGCACCACAGTGTCATAGAGACATGGGGGTGGGCTCATTTTACTCAGGCATCCAATCAGTCTCTCAGGATCCTTACAGACTTACTAAGCCACGCCCCTAGCAACCACTTTTGAGCACCCTAGCAACATAAAATACAAACAGTTATATCTCGGCATCAGAACATCGCAGAGACACGGGGGTTGGACCGTTTTACTTGTGACTAGGGGTGTAACAATTGGGCACATCATTGGCCACTCCCAAGCCACGCCCCTAGCAACCAAATTTGAGCACCCTAGCAACCGAATAAACAAAGCCTTATATCTCCGCATCAGAACATCGTAGAGACACGGGGTTTGGACCGTTTTACTTGTGACTCGGAGTGTAATCACTGGGCACATCATTGGCCACTCCCAAGCCACGCCCCTAGCAACCAAATACAGTACCCTAGCAACAGAGTAAACAAAGCCTTATATCTCCGCATCAGAACATCGTAGAGACACGGGGGTTGGACCGTTTTACTTGTGACTCGGAGTGTAATCACTGGGCACATAATTGGCCACTCCCAAGCCACGCCCCTAGCAACCAAATACAGTACCCTAGCAACAGAGTAAACAAAGCCTTATATCTCCACATCAGAACATCGTAGAGACACGGGGGTTGGACCGTTTTACTTGTGACTCGGAGTGTAATCACTGGGCACATCATTGGCCACTCCCAAGCCACGCCCCTAGCAACCAAATACAGTACCCTAGCAACAGAGTAAACAAAGCCTTATATCTCCACATCAGAACATCGTAGAGACATGGGGGTTGGACCGTTTGACTCATGACTCGGAGGGTAATCACTAGTGGATGCCATTTTTTTCCCTAGCAACCAAATACAGTACCCTAGCAACAGAGTAAACAAAGCCTTATATCTCCGCACCAGAACATCGTAGAGACACGGGGGTTGGACCGTTTGACTCGTGACTCGGAGGGAAATCACTAGTGGATGCCATTTTTTCCCCTAGCAACCAAATACAGTACCCTAGCAACAGAGTAAACAAAGCCTTATATCTCCGCATCAGAACATCGTAGAGACACGGGGTTTGGACCGTTTGACTCGTGACTCGGAGGGTAATCACTAGTGGATGCCATTTTTTCCCTAGCAACCAAATACAGTACCCTAGCAACAGAGTAAACAAAGCCTTATATCTCCGCATCAGAACATCGTAGAGACACGGGGGTTGGACCGTTTGACTCGTATCTCGGAGTGTAATCACTAGTGGATGCCAATTTTTTCCCTAGCAACCAAATACAGTACCCTAGCAACAGAGTAAACAAAGCCTTATATCTCCTCATCAGAACATCGTAGAGACACGGGGGTTGGACCGTTTGACTCGTGACTCGGAGGGTAATCACTAGTGGATGCCAATTTTCTCCCTAGCAACCAAATACAGTACCCTAGCAACCGAATAAACAAAGCCTTATATCTTCGCATCAGAATATCGTAGAGACATGTGGGTTGAATTGTTTTACTTTTGGCTTGGAGTATAATCATATATTGTCCCCCGAAATTTGCCACGGCAAGCACCACTTCACATTTTCTTCAGGAAATGTACCTATCTAGTTATTATTATTCTTCTGGTACAAACTTTTTCTCACAGTAACTCCTCCTAGAGCTTTCAAGCTACACCCACAAAACTTTACAAAACTTTTAAGACTGGTACGTAGATTGTTGCTATGACTTTTCTAACTGATGGGACCTACCGAATTCCTAAACGGGGCGCTCAAACACCCCAAATTTTCCATTGACTTAACATTGCGACAAACTTTGACGGGTCATAGCTGCAAGCGAGAAATTTGTAGAAACTTGTGGGTTACCACATTTGAAGAGGCTGGCAGGCTCTGTAAGAACATACATCACATTGGGGTGTAAGCTGTACCCCTGGGGTGTAAAAGGCCCCTAAAATTTCCCATTGACTTATAATGGGGCAGGAAACATGCCCATATAAAGGAATAAAAGCGTCCCAGATGAAATATCTTCACTTTAGAGTGTCGTAGAGACATGGGGGTTGGACCGTTTTACTTGTGGCTTGAAGGTTGATCATTATGGGATGCCAATTTTCTCCCTAGCAACCAAACTTAGTACCCTAGCAACGGAATAAACAAAGCCTTATATCTCCGCTTCAGAACATCATAGAGACATGGGGGTTGGACCGTTTTACTTGTGGCTTGAAGGTTGATCATTATGGGATGCCAATTTTCTCCCTAGCAACCAAACTTAGTACCCTAGCAACGGAATAAACAAAGCCTTATATCTCCGCTTCAGAACATCATAGAGACACGGGGGTTGGACCGTTTTACTTGTGGCTTGAAGGTTGATCATTATGGGATGCCAATTTTCTCCCTAGCAACCAAACTTAGTACCCTAGCAACGGAATAAACAAAGCCTTATATCTCCGCTTCAGAACATCATAGAGACATGGGGGTTGGACCGTTTTACTTGTGGCTTGAAGGTTGATCATTATGGGATGCCATTTTTCTCCCTAGCAACCAAACTTAGTACCCTAGCAACGGAATAAACAAAGCCTTATATCTCCGCTTCAGAACATCATAGAGACATGGGGGTTGGACCGTTTGACTTGTGGCTTGAAGTGTAATCATTATGGGATGCCAATTTCCTCCCTAGCAACCAAACTTAGTACCCTAGCAACGGAATAAACAAAGCCTTATTTCTCCGCTTCAAAACATCTTAGAGACACGGGGGTTGGACCGTTTTACTTGTGGCTTGAAGGTTGATCATTATGGGATGCCAATTTTCTCCCTAGCAACCAAAGTTAGTACCCTAGCAACGGAATAAACAAAGCCTTATATCTCCGCTTCAGAACATCATAGAGACACGGGGGTTGGACCGTTTTACTTGTGGCTTGAAGGTTGATCATTATGGGATGCCAATTTTCTCCCTAGCAACCAAACTTAGTACCCTAGCAACGGAATAAACAAAGCCTTATTTCTCCGCTTTAGAACATCTTAGAGACACGGGGGTTGGACCGTTTTACTTGTGGCTTGAAGGTTGATTATTATGGGATGCCAATTTCCTCCCTAGCAACCAAACTTAGTACCCTAGCAACGGAATAAACAAAGCCTTATATCTCTGCTTCAGAACATTTAGAGACACGGGGGTTGGACCGTTTTACTTGCGGCTTGAAGTGTGATCATTATGGGATGCCAATTTTCTCCCTAGCAACCAAACTAAGTACCCTAGCAACGGAATAAACAAAGCCTTATTTCTCGGCTTCAAAACATCTTAGAGACACGGGTGTCATTATGGGATGCCAATTTTCTGCCTAGCAACCAAACTTAGTACCCTAGCAACGGAACAAACAAAGCCTTATATCTCCGCATCAGAACATCATAGAGACATGGGGGTTGGGTCTTTAAACATATTAGCTTTATGCTGACTTTATGCTAAATCATGTTAGCTTCATGCTAAATCAGGCTAGCTTTATGCTAAATTATGTTAGCTTTATTTTAAAAAGCTTCATACTTAAGCATACTAACAACAAGATAGCCTACTAAACCAAACTTCTGTCAAACTTCTGTCAAACTGTCTTAAACGTTCAGACCAGGCTTTGTCAAGCCAACATAAAGTTTGTCCTCAAACTTTAATATCTAGTTATATTTTATTCTTACATCCGGACACTTTTTTCGGCGATTAACTCGTCCCGCACGCTTTGTTGTAGACCCATGAAAGAGGGCTCAAATCGACCGGATTATTGAGGAGAGGTGTGCTATGACTTTTATAAGGGATCGGGTGCAGGATTTCCGAAAGGGGGGCGTAAAACCACCCCAAAAATCCCATTGACTTAACATTGGGCCCAACTTTGATGGGTCATAGCTCCGCTCGTGGATTTTGTAGAAACATGTGGGTTACAACATTTGAAGAGGGTGGTAGGCTCTGTAAAAACATAGATCACAATGGGGTGTAAGTTGTACCCCTGGGGTGTAAGAGGTGCCCAAAAGTGCCCCAATGAAAAGTCAATGGGGCAAAATCCCATAGACTTACCATTGCAAAAATTTTGACGGGTCATAGGTCCGAGCCAGGATTTCATAGAAACATGTGGGTTACTAAATTTGAAGAGGGTGCTAGACTCTGTCAGGACGTCCCCCACAATGGGGTGTAAGGTTACCATAGCAACCATTTTGGGCACCCTAGCAACCTATACCATAGACTGCCATTATAAAATGCCCGGATGGATATCTTTGCACCACAGTGTCATAGAGACATGGGGGTGGGCTCATTTTACTCAGGCATCCAATCAGTCTCTCAGGATCCTTACAGACTTACTAAGCCACGCCCCTAGCAACCACTTTTGAGCACCCTAGCAACATAAAATACAAACAGTTATATCTCGGCATCAGAACATCGTAGAGACACGGGGGTTGGACCATTTTACTTGTGACTAGGGGTGTAACAATTGGGCACATCATTGGCCACTCCGAAGCCACGCCCCTAGCAACCAAATTTGAGCACCCTAGCAACCGAATAAACAAAGCCTTATATCTCCGCATCAGAACATCGTAGAGACACGGGGTTTGGACCGTTTTACTTGTGACTCGGAGTGTAATCACTGGGCACATCATTGGCCACTCCCAAGCCACGCCCCTAGCAACCAAATACAGTACCCTAGCAACAGAGTAAACAAAGCCTTATATCTCCGCATCAGAACATCGTAGAGACACGGGGGTTGGACCGTTTTACTTGTGACTCGGAGTGTAATCACTGGGCACATAATTGGCTACTCCCAAGCCACGCCCCTAGCAACCAAATACAGTACCCTAGCAACAGAGTAAACAAAGCCTTATATCTCCGCATCAGAACATCGTAGAGACACGGGGGTTGGACCGTTTTACTTGTGACTCGGAGTGTAATCACTGGGCACATCATTGGCCACTCCCAAGCCACGCCCCTAGCAACCAAATACAGTACCCTAGCAACAGAGTAAACAAAGCCTTATATCTCCGCATCAGAACATCGTAGAGACATGGGGGTTGGACCGTTTGACTCGTGACTCAGAGTGTAATCATTATGGGATGCCTATTTTTCCCTAGCAACCAAATACAGTACCCTAGCAACAGAGTAAACAAAGCCTTATATCTCCGCATCAGAACATCGTAGAGACACGGGGGTTGGACCGTTTGACTCGTGACTCGGCGGGTAATCACTATGAGATGCCAATTTTTTCCCTAGCAACCAAATACAGTACCCTAGCAACAGAGTAAACAAAGCCTTATATCTCCGCATCAGAACATCGTAGAGACATGGGGGTTGGACCGTTTGACTCGTGACTCAGGGTGTAATCATTATGGTCTGCCAATTTTTTCCCTAGCAACCAAATATAGTACCCTAGCAACAGAGTAAACAAAGCCTTATATCTCAGCATCAGAACATCGTAGAGACACGGGGGTTGGACCGTTTGACTCGTGACTCAGATTGTAATCATTATGGGATGCCAATTTTTTCCCTAGCAACCAAATATAGTACCCTAGCAACAGAGTAAACAAAGCCTTATATCTCAGCATCAGAACATCGTAGAGACATGGGGGTTGGACCGTTTGACTCGTGACTCAGAGTGTAATCATTATGGGATGCCAATTTTTTCCCTAGCAACCAAATACAGTACCCTAGCAACAGGGTAAACAAAGTCTTATATCTCCGCATCAGAACATCGTAGAGACATGGGGGTTGGACCGTTTGACTCGTGACTCAGAGTGTAATCATTATGGGATGCCAATTTTTTCCCTAGCAACCAAATACAGTACCCTAGCAACAGAGTAAACAAAGCCTTATATCTCAGCATCAGAACATCGTAGAGACACGGGGGTTGGACCGTTTGACTCGTGACTCAGAGTGTAATCATTATGGGATGTCAAAATTTTCCCTAGCAACCAAATACAGTACCCTAGCAACCGAATAAACAAAGCCTTATATCTCTGCACCAGAACATCGTTGAGACACGGGGGTTGGACCGTATGACTCGTGACTCAGAGTGTAATCATTATGGGATGCCAAATTTTTCCCTAGCAACCAAATACAGTACCCTAGCAACCGGATAAACACAGCCTTATATCTCCACATCAGAACATCGTACAGACACGGGAGTTGGATCGTTTAACTTTTGGCTTGGAGTATAATCATATATGGTCCCCAGAATTTTGCCACGGCAAGCACCACTCACATTTTCTTCAGGAAATGTACCTATCTAGTTATTATTATTATTCTTCTTTTTCTGGACACTTTTTTGGCGCGTAACTCGTCCCGCACGCTTTGTCGTAGACCCATAAATTAGGGCTCAAATCGACCGGCTTATTGAGGAGAGGACTGCTATGACTTTTATAAGCGATCGGGTGCAGGATTTCCGAAAGGGGGGCGAAAAACCACCCGAAAAATCCCATTGACTTAACATTGCGCCCAATTTTGACGAGTCATAGCTCCGCTCGAGGATTTTGTAGAAACATGTGGGTTATAACATTTGAAGAGGGTGGTAGGCTCTTTAAGAACATGGATCACAATGGGGTGTAAGTTGTACCCCTGGGGTGTAAGAGGTGCCCAAAAGTGCCCCAATGAAAAGTCAATGGGGCAAAATCCCATAGACTTACCATTGCAAAAATTTTGACGGGTCATAGGTCCGAGCCAGGATTTCATAGAAACATGTGGGTTACTACATTTGAAGAGGGTGCTAGACTCTGTCAGGACGTCCCCCACAATGGGGTGTAAGGTTACCATAGCAACCATTTTGGGCACCCTAGCAACCTATACCATAGACTGCCATTATAAAATGCCTGGATGGATATCTTTGCACCACAGTGTCATAGAGACATGGGCGTGGGCTCATTTTACTCAGGCATCCAATCAGTCTCTCAGGATCCTTACAGACTTACTAAGCCACGCCCCTAGCAACCACTTTTGAGCACCCTAGCAACATAAAATACAAACAGTTATATCTCGGCATCAGAACATCGTAGAGACACGGGGGTTGGACCGTTTTACTTGTGACTAGGGGTGTAACAATTGGGCACATCATTGGCCACTCCCAAGCCACGCCCCTAGCAACCAAATTTGAGCACCCTAGCAACCGAATAAACAAAGCCTTATATCTCCGCATCAGAACATCGTAGAGACACCGGGTTTGGACCGTTTTACTTGTGACTCGGAGTGTAATCACTGGGCACATCATTGGCCACTCCCAAGCCACGCCCCTAGCAACCAAATACAGTACCCTAGCAACAGAGTAAACAAAGCCTTATATCTCCGCATCAGAACATTGTAGAGACACGGGGGTTGGACCGTTTTACTTGTGACTCGGAGTGTAATCACTGGGCACATAATTGGCCACTCCCAAGCCACGCCCCTAGCAACCAAATACAGTACCCTAGCAACAGAGTAAACAAAGCCTTATATCTCCACATCAGAACATCGTAGAGACACAGGGGTTGGACCGTTTTACTTGTGACTCGGAGTGTAATCACTGGGCACATCATTGGCCACTCCCAAGCCACGCCCCTAGCAACCAAATACAGTACCCTAGCAACAGAGTAAACAAAGCCTTATATCTCCACATCAGAACATCGTAGAGACATGGGGGTTGGACCGTTTGACTCATGACTCGGAGGGTAATCACTAGTGGATGCCATTTTTTTCCCTAGCAACCAAATACAGTACCCTAGCAACAGAGTAAACAAAGCCTTATATCTCCGCATCAGAACATCGTAGAGACATGGGGGTTGGACCGTTTGACTCATGACTCGGAGGGTAATCACTAGTGGATGCCATTTTTTTCCCTAGCAACCAAATACAGTACCCTAGCAACAGAGTAAACAAAGCCTTATATCTCCTCATCAGAACATCGTAGAGACATGGGGTTTGGACCGTTTGACTCGTGACTCGGAGGGTAATCACTAGTGGATGCCATTTTTTTCCCTAGCAACCAAATACAGTACCCTAGCAACAGAGTAAACAAAGCCTTATATCTCCGCATCAGAACATCGTAGAGACACGGGGGTTGGACCGTTTGACTCGTGACTCGGAGGGTAATCACAAGTGGATGCCATTTTTTTCCCTAGCAACCAAATACAGGACCCTAGCAACAGAGTAAACAAAGCCTTATATCTCAGCATCAGAACATCGTAGAGACACGGGGTTTGGACCGTTTGACTCGTGACTCGGAGGGTAATCACTAGTGGATGCCATTTTTTTCCCTAGCAACCAAATACAGTACCCTAGCAACAGAGTAAACAAAGCCTTATATCTCCGCATCAGAACATCGTAGAGACATGGGGTTTGGACCGTTTGACTCGTGACTCGGAGGGTAATCACTAGTGGATGCCATTTTTTTCCCTAGCAACCAAATACAGTACCCTAGCAACAGAGTAAACAAAGCCTTATATCTCCGCATCAGAACATCGTAGAGACACGGGGGTTGGACCGTTTGACTCGTATCTCGGAGTGTAATCACTAGTGGATGCCAATTTTTTCCCTAGCAACCAAATAAAGTACCCTAGCAACAGAGTAAACAAAGCCTTATATCTCCGCATCAGAACATCGTAGAGACACGGGGGTTGGACCGTTTGACTCGTGACTCGGAGGGTAATCACTAGTGGATGCCAATTTTCTCCCTAGCAACCAAATACAGTACCCTAGCAACCGAATAAACAAAGCCTTATATCTTCGCATCAGAATATCGTAGAGACATGTGGGTTGAATTGTTTTACTTTTGGCTTGGAGTATAATCATATATTGTCCCCCGAAATTTGCCACAGCAAGCACCACTTCACATTTTCTTCAGGAAATGTACCTATCTAGTTAGTGGTGCTTGCATTTATGCAAAGCATCACTATTACTATTCCTCAAAGATATTATTATTATTCTTCTTTTTCTGGACACTTTTTCGGCGCGTAACTCGTCCCGCACGCTTTGTCGTAGACCCATAAATTAGGGCTCAAATCGACCGGATTATTGAGGAGAGGTGTGCTATGACTTTTATAAGCGATCGGGTGCATGATTTCCGAAAGGGGCGCGAAAAACCTCCCGAAAACGTCCCATTGACTTTACATTGCGCCCAACTTTGACGAGTCATAGCTCCGCTCGAGGATTTTGTAGAAACATGTGGGTTACAACATTTGAAGAGGGTGGTAGGCTCTGTAAGAACATGGATCACAATGGGGTGTAAGTTGTACCCCTGGGGTGTAAGAGGTGCCCAAAAGTGCCCCAATGAAAAGTCAATGGGGCAAAATCCCATAGACTTACCATTGCAAAAATTTTGACGGGTCATAGGTCCGAGCCAGGATTTCATAGAAACATGTGGGTTACTAAATTTGAAGAGGGTGCTAGACTCTGTCAGGACGTCCCCCACAATGGGGTGTAAGGTTACCATAGCAACCATTTTGGGCACCCTAGCAACCTATACCATAGACTGCCATTATAAAATGCCCGGATGGATATCTTTGCACCACAGTGTCATAGAGACATGGGGGTGGGCTCATTTTACTCAGGCATCCAATCAGTCTCTCAGGATCCTTACAGACTTACTAAGCCACGCCCCTAGCAACCAAATTTGAGCACCCTAGCAACCGAATAAACAAAGCCTTATATCTCCGCATCAGAACATCGTAGAGACACGGGGTTTGGACCGTTTTACTTGTGACTCGGAGTGTAATCACTGGGCACATCATTGGCCACTCCCAAGCCACGCCCCTAGCAACCAAATACAGTACCCTAGCAACAGAGTAAACAAAGCCTTATATCTCCGCATCAGAACATCGTAGAGACACGGGGGTTGGACCGTTTTACTTGTGACTCGGAGTGTAATCACTGGGCACATAATTGGCCACTCCCAAGCCACGCCCCTAGCAACCAAATACAGTACCCTAGCAACAGAGTAAACAAAGCCTTATATCTCCGCATCAGAACATCGTAGAGACACGGGGGTTGGACCATTTTACTTGTGACTCGGAGTGTAATCACTGGGCACATCATTGGCCACTCCCAAGCCACGCCCCTAGCAACCAAATACAGTACCCTAGCAACAGAGTAAACAAAGCCTTATATCTCCACATCAGAACATCGTAGAGACATGGGGGTTGGACTGTTTGACTCATGACTCGGAGGGTAATCACTAGTGGATGCCATTTTTTTCCCTAGCAACCAAATACAGTACCCTAGCAACAGAGTAAACAAAGCCTTATATCTCCGCATCAGAACATCGTAGAGACATGGGGTTTGGACCGTTTGACTCGTGACTCGGAGGGTAATCACTAGTGGATGCCATTTTTTTCCCTAGCAACCAAATACAGTACCCTAGCAACAGAGTAAACAAAGCCTTATATCTCCGCATCAGAACATCGTAGAGACACGGGGGTTGGACCGTTTGACTCATGACTCGGAGGGTAATCACTAGTGGATGCAATTTTTTTCCCTAGCAACCAAATACAGTACCCTAGCAACAGAGTAAACAAAGCCTTATATCTCCGCATCAGAACATCGTAGAGACATGTGGGTTGAATTGTTTTACTTTTGGCTTGGAGTATAATCATATATTGTCCCCCGAAATTTGCCACGGCAAGCACCACTTCACATTTTCTTCAGGAAATGTACCTATCTAGTTATTAGTGGTGCTTGCATTTATGCAAAGCATCACTATTATTATTGCTCAGGGATATTATTATTATTATTATTATTATTATTCTTATGTCTGCACACTTTTTCGGCGCGTAACTCGTCCCGCACGGTTTGCCGTAGTCCCATGAAAGAGGGCTCAAATCGACCGTTTTTTTTAGGAGATGGTGGCTATGACTTTTATAAGCGGTCGGGTGCAGAATTTCCGAAAGGGGGGCAAAAAACCACCCGAAAAATCCCATTGACTTAACATTACGCCAAACTTTGACAAGTCATAGCTCCGCTCGAGGATTTTGTAGAAACATGTGGGTTACAACATTTGAAGAGGGTGGTAGACTCTGTAAGAACATACATCACAATGGGGTGTAAGTTGTACCCCTGGGGTGTAAGAGGTGCCCAAAAATGCCCAATGAAAAGTCAATGGGGGAAAATCCCATAGACTTAACATTGCAAAAACTTTGACGGGTCACAGGTCCGAGCGAGGATTTCGTAGAAGCATGTGGGTTACTAAATTTGAAGAGGGTGCTAGACTCTGTCAGGACGTCCCCCGCAATGGGGTTGTAATGTTACCCTAGCAACCATTTTGGGCACCCTAGCAACCTATCCCATAGACTGCCATTACAAAATGCCCAGAGGGATATCTTTGCACCACAGTGTCACAGAGACATGGGGGTGGGCTCATTTTACTCAGGCATCCAATCAGCCTCTCAGGACCCTTGCAGAGTTACTAAGCCACGCCCCTAGCAACCACTTTTGAGCACCCTAGCAACATAAAATTCAAACAGTTATATCTCGGCATCAGAACATCGTAGCGACACGGGGGTTAGACCGTTTTACTTGTGACTCGGAGTGTAATCACTTGCCACATCATTGGCCACTCCCAAGCCACGCCCCTAGCAACCAAATATGAGCACCCTAGCAACGGAATAAACAAATCGTTATATCTCCGCATCAGAAAATCGTAGAGACACGGGGGTTGGACCGTTTTACTCGTGACTCAGAGGGTAATCATTAGTGGATGCCAAGAGGTATTAAGCCACGCCCCTAGCAACCAAATATGAGCACCCTAGCAACCGAATAAACAAAGCCTTATATCTCCGCATCAGAAAATCGTAGAGACACGGGGGTTGGACCGTTTTACTCATGACTCAGAGGGTAATCACTAGTGGATGCCAAGTTGTATTAAGCCACGCCCATAGCAACCAAATATGAGCACCCTAGCAACGGAATAAACAAATCGTTATATCTCTGCATCAGAAAATCGTAGAGACACGGGGGTTGGACCGTTTTACTCGTGACTCAGAGGGTAATCATTAGTGGATGCCAAGAGGCATTAAGCCACGCCCCTAGCAACCAAATATGAGCACCCTAGCAACCGAATAAACAAAGCCTTATATCTCCGCATCAGAAAATCGTAGAGACACGGGGGTTGGACCGTTTTACTCGTGACTCAGAGGGTAATCACTAGTGGATGCCAAGTTGTATTGAGCCACGCCCATAGCAACCAAATATGAGCACCCTAGCAACGGAATAAACAAATTGTTATATCTCCGCATCAGAAAATTGTAGAGACACGGGGGTTGGACCGTTTTAATCGTGACTCAGAGG
This sequence comes from Paramisgurnus dabryanus, assembly GCF_030506205.2. Taxonomy (NCBI): domain Eukaryota; kingdom Metazoa; phylum Chordata; class Actinopteri; order Cypriniformes; family Cobitidae; genus Paramisgurnus; species Paramisgurnus dabryanus. Next base: position 10,712,667 of record NC_133340.1, read on the forward strand.
GTAATCATTAGTGGATGCCAAGAGGTATTAAGCCACGCCCCTAGCAACCAAATATGAGCACCCTAGCAACCGAATAAACAAAGCCTTATATCTCCGCATCAGAAAATCGTAGAGACATGGGGGTTGGACCGTTTTACTCATGACTCAGAGGGTAATCACTAGTGGATGCCAAGTTGTATTAAGCCATGCCCATAGCAACCAAATATGAGCACCCTAGCAACGGAATAAACAAATCGTTATATCTCTGCATCAGAAAATCGTAGAGACACGGGGGTTGGACCGTTTTACTCGTGACTCAGAGGGTAATCATTAGTGGATTCCAAGAGGTATTAAGCCACGGCCCTAGCAACCAAATATGAGCACCCTAGCAACCGAATAAACAAATTATTATATCTCCACATCAGAAAATCGTAGAGACACGGGGGTTGGACCGTTTTACTCGTGACTTGGAGTGTAATCACTCGTGGATGCCAATTTTCTCCCTAGCAACCAAATACAGTACCCTAGCAACAGAGTAAACAAAGCCTTATATCTCCGCATCAGAACATCATAGAGACACTGGGGTTGGACCGTTTGACTTGTGACTTGGAGTGTAATCACTAGTGGATGCCAATTTTTTCCCTAGCAACCAAATACAGTACCCTAGCAACAGAGTAAACAAAGCCTTATATCTCCGCATCAGAACATCGTAAAGACACGGGGTTTGGACCGTTTGACTCGTGACTCGGAGGGTAATCACTAGTGGATGCCATTTTTCCCCTAGCAACCAAATACAGTACCCTAGCAACAGAGTAAACAAAGCCTTATATCTCCGTATCAGAACATCGTAGAGACACGGGGGTTGGACCGTTTGACTCGTGACTCGGAGGGTAATCACTAGTGGATGCCATTTTCTCCCTAGCAACCAAATACAATACCCTAGCAACAGAGTAAACAAAGCCTTATATCTCCGCTTCAGAACATCGTAGAGACACGGGGGTTGGACCATTTTACTTGTGACTCGGCATGTAATCACTAGTGGATGCCAATTTTTTCCCTAGCAACCAAATACAGTACCCTAGCAACCGCATAAACAAAGCCTTATATCGCCGCATCAGAACATCGTAGAGACACGAGAGTTGGATCGTTTTACTTTTGGCTTGGAGTATAATCATATATGGTCCCCAGAATTTTGCCACGGCAAGCACCACTTCACATTTTCTTCAGGAAATGTACCTATCTAGTTAGTGGTGCTTGCATTTATGCAAAGCATCACTATTATTATTCGTCAAAGATATTATTATTATGTTGGCTTTGAAAAAGCCAATATATTGTTATTGCTATTAAACTTATTATTATTATTATTATTCTTTTTCTCCCCCCAAAATTATAAACACTAACTCGTCCTAGGGCTTTCAAGCTACATGCACCAAATTTTCCACAGACCTTCAGACTGGTCTGACTTAGTGTGCTATATCTTTTCTAACTGATGGGACCTTCCGAATTCCTAAACGGGGGTCTCGAACACCCCAAAATTTCCATTGACTTAACATTGAGACAAACTTTGACGGGTCATAGCTGTGAGTGAGAAACTTGTAGAAACTTGTGGCTTACCACATTTAAGGTGGCTGACAGGCTCTGTAAGAACATACATCACAATGGGGTGTAAGCTATACCCCTGGGGTGTAAGAGGCCCCCAAAATTTCCCATTGACTTATAATGGGGCAGGAAACATGCCCATATAAGGGAATAAAAGCGTCCCAGATGGAATATCTTTACTTTAGAGTGTCGTAGAGACATGGGGGTGGGCTCATTTTACTCAGTCATCCAATCAGTCTCTTAGGATCGCCCCAAAGCTATTTAGCCACGCCCCTAGCAACAATTTTGGGTACCCTAGCAACATCTCCCATAGACTACCATTATAAAAAGCCCAGATGGATATCTTTACACCAGAGTGTCATAGAGACATAGGGGTGGGCTCATTTTACTCAGGCATCCAATCAGTCTCTTAGGATTCCTACTGAGGTATTAAACCACGCCCCTAGCAACCAATTTGAGCACCCTAGCAACATAATAAACAAAGCCTTATATCTCTGGATCTGAACATCTTAGAGACATGGGGGTTGGGTCTTTGGGTCATGTTAGCTTCATGCTAGCTCCATGCTAAGTCATACTAGCTTCATGCTAGTTTCATGCTAGCTTTATGCTAATTTCATAATAAATCTTGCTAACTTCATGCTAAATCATGCTAACTTCATGTTAAATCTTGTTAGCTGCACGCTAAATAGTGCTAGCTTAATGCTAATCATGCTAGCATCATGCTAATCATGCTAGCTTCACGTTAAATCATGCTAGCTTCATGCTAATCATGCTATTCTCATGCTAACTTCATGTTAATCATGCAAGCCTCGTGCTAGCTTCATGCTAGCTTCATGCTAATCTTGCTAGTTTCATGCTAGCTTCATGCTAATCGTGCTAGCATCATGCTAGCTTCATGCTAATCATGCTAGAATCATGCTAGTTTCATGCTAATCATGCTAGCATCATGCTAGCTTCATGCTAATCATGCTAGCATCATGCTAGCTTCATGCTAATCATGCTAGCTTCATGCTAATCATGCTAGCTTCATGCTAGCTTCATGCTAGCTACATGCTAATCATGCTAACATCATGTTAGCTTCATGCTAATCATGCTAGCTTCATGCTAATCATGCTAGCATCATGCTAGCTTCATGCTAGCTTCATGCTAATCATGCTAGCTTCATGCTAATCATGCTAGCATCATGCTAGCTTCATGCTAATCATGCTAGCATCATGCTAGCTTCATGCTAGCTACATGCTAATCATGCTAGCATCATGCTAGCTTCATGCTAATCATGCTAGCATCATGCTAGCTTCATGCTAATCATGCTAGCATCATGCTAGCTTCATGCTAACATCATGCTAGCTTCATGCTAATCATGCTAGCTTCATGCTAGCTACATGCTAATCATGCTAGCATCATGCTAGCTACATGCTAATCATGTTAGCTTCATGCTAATCATGCTAGCATCATGCTAGCTTCATGCTAATCATGCTAACATCATGCTAGCTTCATGCTAGCTACATACTAATCATGCTAGCATCATGCTAGCTTCATGCTAATCATGCTAGCATCATGCCAATCATGCTAGCATCATGCTAGCTTCATGCTAATCATGCTAGCTTCATGCTAGCATCATGGTAGCTTCATGCTAATCATGCTAGCATCATGGTAGCTTCATGCTAATCATGCTAGCATCATGCTAACTTCATGCTAATCATGCTAGCATCATGCTAGCTTCATGCTAATCATGCTAGCATCATGCTAGCTTCATGCTAATCATGTTAGCTTCATGCTAGCTTCATGCTAATCATGTTAGCTTCATACTTAAACATACTAACTGCCAGATAGCCTACTAAACTAAACTTCTGTCAATCCGTTTTAAACGTTCAGGCTACGCTTTTTCAAGCCAACATAAAGTTTGTCTTCAAACTTTAATATCTAGTTATTATTATTATTATGTTGGCTTGAGAAAGCCAACATACTGTTGTTGCACTTAAACTTATTATGTTGGCTTGAGAAAGCCAACATACTGTTGTTGCACTTAAACTTATTATTATTATTATTATTATTATTATTATTATTATTATGTTGGCTTTGAAAAAGCCAATATATTGTTATTGCTATTAAACTTATTATTATTATTATTATTCTTTTTCTCCCCCCAAAATTATAAACACTAACTCGTCCTAGGGCTTTCAAGCTACATGCACCAAATTTTCCACAGACCTTCAGACTGGTCTGACTTAGTGTGCTATATCTTTTCTAACTGATGGGACCTTCCGAATTCCTAAACGGGGGGCTCGAACACCCCAAAATTTCCATTGACTTAACATTGAGACAAACTTTGACGGGTCATAGCTGTGAGTGAGAAACTTGTAGAAACTTGTGGCTTACCACATTTAAGGTGGCTGACAGGCTCTGTAAGAACATACATCACAATGGGGTGTAAGCTATACCCCTGGGGTGTAAGAGGCCCCCAAAATTTCCCATTGACTTATAATGGGGCAGGAAACATGCCCATATAAGGGAATAAAAGCGTCCCAGATGGAATATCTTTACTTTAGAGTGTCGTAGAGACATGGGGGTGGGCTCATTTACTCAGTCATCCAATCAGTCTCTTAGGATCGCCCCAAAGCTATTTAGCCACGCCCCTAGCAACAATTTTGGGTACCCTAGCAACATCTCCCATAGACTACCATTATAAAAAGCCCAGATGGATATCTTTACACCAGAGTGTCATAGAGACATAGGGGTGGGCTCATTTTACTCAGGCATCCAATCAGTCTCTTAGGATTCCTACTGAGGTATTAAACCACGCCCCTAGCAACCAATTTGAGCACCCTAGCAACATAATAAACAAAGCCTTATATCTCTGGATCTGAACATCTTAGAGACATGGGGGTTGGGTCTTTGGGTCATGTTAGCTTCATGCTAGCTCCATGCTAAGTCATACTAGCTTCATGCTAGTTTCATGCTAGCTTTATGCTAATTTCATAATAAATCTTGCTAACTTCATGCTAAATCATGCTAACTTCATGTTAAATCTTGTTAGCTGCACGCTAAATAGTGCTAGCTTAATGCTAATCATGCTAGCATCATGCTAATCATGCTAGCTTCACGTTAAATCATGCTAGCTTCATGCTAATCATGCTATTCTTATGCTAACTTCATGTTAATCATGCAAGCCTCGTGCTAGTTTCATGCTAGCTTCATGCTAATCATGCTAGCATCATGCTAGCTTCATGCTAATCATGCTAGAATCATGCTAGTTTCATGCTAATCATGCTAGCATCATGCTAGTTTCATGCTAATCATGCTAGCATCATGCTAGCTTCATGCTAATCATGCTTGCATCATGCTAGCTTCATGCTAGCTTCATGCTAGCTACATGCTAATCATGCTAACATCATGCTAGCTTCATGCTAATCATGCTAGCTTCATGCTAATCATGCTAGCATCATGCTAGCTTCATGCTAATCATGCTAGCATCATGCTAGCTTCATGCTAGCTACATGCTAATCATGCTAGCATCATGCTAGCTTCATGCTAATCATGCTAGCATCATGCTAGCTTCATGCTAATCATGCTAGCATCATGCTAGCTTCATGCTAATCATGCTAGCATCATGCTAGCTTCATGCTAGCATCATGCTAGCTTCATGCTAACTTCATGCTAGCTACATGCTAATCATGCTAGCATCATGCTAGCTACATGCTAATCATGCTAGCTTCATGCTAATCATGCTAGCATCATGCTAGCTTCATGCTAATCATGCTAACATCATGCTAGCTTCATGCTAGCTACATACTAATCATGCTAACATCATGCTAGCTACATGCTAATCATGCTAGCATCATGCTAGCTTCATGCTAATCATGCTAGCATCATGCTAGCTTCATGCTAGCTTCATGCTAATCATGCTAGCTTCATGCTAGCATCATGGTAGCTTCATGCTAATCATGCTAGCATCATGCTAGCTTCATGCTAATCATGCTAACATCATGCTAACTTCATGCTAATCATGCTAGCATCATGCTAGCTTCATGCTAATCATGCTAGCATCATGCTAGCTTCATGCTAGCATCATGCTAGCTTCATGCTAACTTCATGCTAGCTACATGCTAATCATGCTAGCATCATGCTAGCTACATGCTAATCATGCTAGCATCATGCTAGCTTCATGCTAATCATGCTAGCATCATGCTAGCTTCATGCTAGCATCATGCTAGCTTCATGCTAACTTCATGCTAGCTACATGCTAATCATGCTAGCATCATGCTAGCTACATGCTAATCATGCTAGCTTCATGCTAATCATGCTAGCATCATGCTAGCTTCATGCTAATCATGCTAACATCATGCTAGCTTCATGTTAGCTACATACTAATCATGCTAACATCATGCTAGCTACATGCTAATCATGCTAGCATCATGCTAGCTTCATGCTAATCATGCTAGCATCATGCTAGCTTCATGCTAGCTTCATGCTAATCATGCTAGCTTCATGCTAGCATCATGGTAGCTTCATGCTAATCATGCTAGCATCATGCTAGCTTCATGCTAATCATGCTAGCATCATGCTAACTTCATGCTAATCATGCTAGCATCATGCTAGCTTCATGCTAATCATGCTAGCATCATGCTAGCTTCATGCTAATCATGTTAGCTTCATGCTAGCTTCATGCTAATCATGTTAGCTTCATACTTAAACATACTAACTGCCAGATAGCCTACTAAACTAAACTTCTGTCAATCCGTTTTAAACGTTCAGGCTACGCTTTTTCAAGCCAACATAAAGTTTGTCTTCAAACTTTAATATCTAGTTATTATTATTCTTTTTCTGGACACTTTTTCGGCGCGTAACTCGTCTCGCACGTTTTGCCGTAGTGCCATGAAAGAGGACTTAAATCGACCGGATTATTGAGGAGAGGTGTGCTATGACTTTTATAAGCGATCGGGTGCAGGATTTCCGAAAGGGGCGCGAAAAACCTCCCGAAAACGTCCCATTGACTTAACATTGCGTCGAACTTTGGCAGGTCATAGCTCCACTCGAGGATTTTGTAGAAACATGTGGGTTACAGCCATTGAAGAGGGTGGTAGGCTCTTTAAGAACATACATCACATTGGGGTGAAAGTTGTACCCCTGGGGTGTAAGAGGTGCCCAAAAGTGCCCTAATGGAAAGTCAATGGGGCGAAAATCCCATAGACTAACATTGTGAAAAAAAATTGACGGGGTCACAAGTCCAAGTGAGGATTTCATAGAAACATGTGGGTTACTAAAATTGAAGAGGGTGCTAGACTCTGTCAGGACGTCCCCCACAATGGGGTGTAAGGTTACCCTAGCAACCGTTTTGGGCACCCTAGCAACATCTCTCATAGACTGCCATTATAAAATATCCAGATGGATATCTTTGCACCACAGTGTCATAGAGACATGGGGGTGGGCTCATTTTACTCAGGCATCCAATCAGTCTCTCAGGATCCTTACAGACTTACTAAGCCACGCCCCTAGCAACCACTTTTGAGCACCCTAGCAACATAAAATTCAAACAGTTATATCTCGGCATCAGAACATCGTAGAGACACGGGGGTTGGACCGTTTTACTTGTGACTAGGGGTGTAACAATTGGGCACATAATTGGCCACTCCCAAGCCACGCCCCTAGCAACCAAATGTGAGCACCCTAGCAACCGAATAAACAAAGCCTTATATCTCCGCATCAGAACATCGTAGAGACACGGGGGTTGGACCGTTTGACTCGTGACTTGGAGGGTAATCACTAGTGGATGCCAAGAGGTGTTAAGCCCCGCCCCTAGCAACCAAATACAGTACCCTAGCAACAGAGTAAACAAAGCCTTATATCTCTGCATCAGAACATCGTAGAGACACGGGGGTTGGACCGTTTGACTCGTGACTCGGAGGGTAATCACTAGTGGATGCCATTTTTTTCCCTAGCAACCAAATACAGTACCCTAGCAACAGAGTAAACAAAGCCTTATATCTCCGCATCAGAACATCGTAGAGACACGGGGGTTGGACCGTTTGACTCGTGACACGGAGGGTAATCACTAGTGGATGCCATTTTTTCCCTAGCAACCAAATACAGTACCCTAGCAACAGAGTAAACAAAGCCTTATATCTCCGCATCAGAACATCGTAGAGACACGGGGGTTGGACCGTTTGACTCTTGACTCGGAGGGTAATCACTAGTGGATGGCATTTTTTTCCCTAGCAACCAAATACAGTACCCTAGCAACAGAGTAAACAAAGCCTTATATCTCCGCATCAGAACATCGTAGAGACACGTGGGTTGGACCATTTTACTTGTGACTTGGCATGTAATCACTAGTGGATGCCATTTTTTTCCCTAGCAACCAAATACAGTACCCTAGCAACAGAGTAAACAAAGCCTTATATCTCCACATCAGAACATTGTACAGACACGGGGGTTGGACCGTTTGACTCGTGACTCGGAGGGTAATCACTAGTGGATGGCAATTTTTTCCCTAGCAACCAAATACAGTACCCTAGCAAATGGATAAACATAGCCTTATTTCTCCGCATCAGAACATCGTATAGACACGGGAGTTGGATCGTTTTACTTTTGGCTTGAAGTATAATCATATGTTCCCCAGAATTTTGCCACGGCAAGCACCACTCACATTTTCTTTAGGAAATGTACCTATCTAGTTATTATTATTATTCTTATGTCTGCACACTTTTTCGGCGCGTAACTCGTCCCGCACGGTTTGCCGTAGTCCCATGAAAGAGGGCTCAAATCGACCGGTTTTTTGAGGAGATGGTGGCTATGACTTTTATAAGCAGTCGGGTGCAGAATTTCCGAAAGGGGGGCAAAAAACCACCCGAAAAATCCCATTGACTTAACATTACGCCAAACTTTGACAAGTCATAGCTCCGCTCGAGGATTTTGTAGAAACATGTGGGTTACAACATTTGAAGAGGGTGGTAGACTCTGTAAGAACATACATCACAATGGGGTGTAAGTTGTACCCCTGGGGTGTAAGAGGTGCCCAAAAATGCCCAATGAAAAGTCAATGGGGGAAAATCCCATAGACTTAACATTGCAAAAACTTTGACGGGTCACAGGTCCGAGCGAGGATTTCATTGAAACATGTGGGTTACTAAATTTGAAGAGGGTGCTAGACTCTGTCAGGACGTCCCCCGCAATGGGGTTGTAATGTTACCCTAGCAACCATTTTGGGCACCCTAGCAACCTATCCCATAGACTGCCATTACAAAATGCCCAGAGGGATATCTTTGCACCACAGTGTCACAGAGACATGGGGGTGGGCTCATTTTACTCAGGCATCCAATCAGCCTCTCAGGACCCTTGCAGAGTTACTAAGCCACGCCCCTAGCAACCACTTTTGAGCACCCTAGCAACATAAAATTCAAACAGTTATATCTCGGCATCAGAACATCGTAGCGACACGGGGGTTAGACCGTTTTACTTGTGACTCGGAGTGTAATCACTTGCCACATCATTGGCCACTCCCAAGCCACGCCCCTAGCAACCAAATATGAGCACCCTAGCAACGGAATAAACAAATCATTATATCTCTGCATCAGAAAATCGTAGAGACACGGGGGTTGGACCGTTTTACTCGTGACTCAGAGGGTAATCATTAGTGGATGCCAAGAGGTATTAAGCCACGCCCCTAGCAACCAAATATGAGCACCCTAGCAACCGAATAAACAAAGCCTTATATCTCCGCATCAGAAAATCGTAGAGACACGGGGTTGGACCGTTTTACTCATGACTCAGAGGGTAATCACTAGTGGATGCCAAGTTGTATTAAGCCACGCCCCTAGCAACCAAATATGAGCACCCTAGCAACCGAATAAACAAAGCCTTATATCTCCGCATCAGAAAATCGTAGAGACACGGGGGTTGGACCGTTTTACTCGTGACTCAGAGGGTAATCATTAGTGGATGCCAAGAGGTATTAAGCCACGCCCCTAGCAACCAAATATGAGCACCCTAGCAACCGAATAAACAAAGCCTTATATCTCCGCATCAGAAAATCGTAGAGACACGGGGGTTGGACCGTTTTACTCATGACTCAGAGGGTAATCACTAGTGGATGCCAAGTTGTATTAAGCCACGCCCCTAGCAACCAAATATGAGCACCCTAGCAACCGAATAAACAAAGCCTTATATCTCCGCATCAGAAAATCGTAGAGACACGGGGGTTGGACCGTTTTACTCGTGACTCAGAGGGTAATCACTAGTGGGTGCCAAGTTGTATTGAGCCACGCCCATAGCAACCAAATATGAGCACCCTAGCAACGGAATAAACAAATCATTATATCTCCGCATCAGAAAATCGTAGAGAAACGGGGGTTGGACCGTTTTACTCGTGACTCAGAGGGTAATCATTAGTGGATGCCAAGAGGTATTAAGCCACGCCCCTAGCAACCAAATATGAGCACCCTAGCAACCGAATAAACAAATCGTTATATCTCTGCATCAGAAAATCGTAGAGACACGGGGGTTGGACCGTTTTACTCGTGACTCAGAGGGTAATCATTAGTGGATGCCATGAGGTATTAAGCCACGCCCCTAGCAACCAAATATGAGCACCCTAGCAACCGAATAAACAAATCATTATATCTCCACATCAGAAAATCGTAGAGACACGGGGGTTGGACCGTTTTACTCGTGACTTGGAGTGTAATCACTCGTGGATGCCAATTTTCTCCCTAGCAACCAAATACAGTACCCTAGCAACAGAGTAAACAAAGCCTTATATCTCCACATCAGAACATCATAGAGACACTGGGGTTGGACCGTTTGACTTGTGACTTGGAGTGTAATCACTAGTGGATGCCAATTTTTTCCCTAGCAACCAAATACAGTACCCTAGCAACAGAGTAAACAAAACCTTATATCTCCGCATCAGAACATCATAGAGACACGGGGGTTGGACCGTTTGACTCATGACTCGGAGTGAAATCACTAATGGATGCCAATTTTCTCCCTAGCAACCAAATACAGTACCCCAGCAACAGAGTAAACAAAGCCTTATATCTCCGCATCAGAACATCGTAAAGACACGGGGTTTGGACCGTTTGACTCGTGACTCGGAGGGTAATCACTAGTGGATGCCATTTTTTCCCCTAGCAACCAAATACAGTACCCTAGCAACAGAGTAAACAAAGCCTTATATCTCCGTATCAGAACATCGAAGAGACACGGGGGTTAGACCGTTTGACTCATGACTCGGAGGGTAATCACTAGTGGATGCCATTTTCTCCCTAGCAACCAAATACAATACCCTAGCAACAGAGTAAACAAAGCCTTATATCTCCGCATCAGAACATCGTAGAGACACGGGGGTTGGACCATTTTACTTGTGACTCGGCATGTAATCACTAGTGGATGCCAATTTTTTCCCTAGCAACCAAATACAGTACCCTAGCAACCGCATAAACAAAGCCTTATATCGCCGCATCAGAACATCGTAGAGACACGAGAGTTGGATCGTTTTACTTTTGGCTTGGAGTATAATCATATATGGTCCCCAGAATTTTGCCACGGCAAGCACCACTTCACATTTTCTTCAGGAAATGTACCTATCTAGTTATTATTAGTGGTGCTTGCATTTATGCAAGGCATCACTATTATTATCCTGCATACTTATTATTAGTGGTGCTTGCATTTATGCAAGGCATCACTATTACTATTGCTCATACTTATTATGTTGGCTTTGAAAAAGCCAATATATTGTTATTGCTATTAAACTTATTTTTATTATTATTATTCCGCTTTCTTCTGAGACTAAATTTCCGACACTAACTCGTCCTAGGGCTTTCAAGCTACATGCACCAAATTTTCCACAGACCTTCAGACTGCTCTGACTTAGTGTGCTATATCTTTTCTAACTGATGGGACCTTCCGAATTCCTAAACGGGGGGCTCGAACACCCCAAAATTTCCATTGACTTAACATTGAGACAAACTTTGACGGGTCATAGCTGTGAGTAAGAAACTTGTAGAAACTTGTGGCTTACCACATTTAAGGAGGCTGACAGGCTCTGTAAGAACATACATCACAATGGGGTGTAAGCTATACCCCTGGGGTGTAAGAGGCCCCCAAAATTTCCCATTGACTTATAATGGGGCAGGAAACATGCCCATATAAGGGAATGAAAGCGTCCCAGATGGAATATCTTTACTTTAGAGTGTTGTAGAGACATGGGGGTGGGCTCATTTTACTCAGTCATCCTATCAGTCTCTTAGGATCGCCCCAAAGCTATTTAGCCACGCCCCTAGCAACAATTTTGGGTACCCTAGCAACATCTCCCATAGACTACCATTATAAAAGCCCAGATGGATATCTTTACACCAGAGTGTCATAGAGACATGGGGGTGGGCTCATTTTACTCAGGCATCCAATCAGTCTTAATAGGATTCTTATTGAGGCATTAAGCCACGCCCCTAGCAACAAAATATGAACACCCTAGCAACATAATAAACAAAGCCTTATATCTCTTGGTCTGAACATCATAGAGACATGGGGGTTGGGTCTTTGGGTCATGTTAGCTTCATGCTAGCTCCATGCTAAGTCATACTAGCTTCATGCTAGTTTCATGCTAGCTTTATGCTAATTTCATAATAAATCTTGCTAACTTCATGCTAAATCATGCTAACTTCATGTTAAATCTTGTTAGCTGCACGCTAAATAGTGCTAGCTTAATGCTAATCATGCTAGCATCATGCTAATCATGCTAGCTTCACGTTAAATCATGCTAGCTTCATGCTAATCATGCTATTCTCATGCTAACTTCATGTTAATCATGCAAGCCTCGTGCTAGCTTCATGCTAGCTTCATGCTAATCTTGCTAGTTTCATGCTAGCTTCATGCTAATCATGCTAACATCATGCTAGCTTCATGCTAATCATGCTAGCATCATGCTAGCTTCATGCTAATCATGCTAGAATCATGCTAGTTTCATGCTAATCATGCTAGCTTTATGCTAGCTTCATGCTAATCATGCTAGCATCATGCTAGCTTCATGCTAATCATGCTAGCATCATGCTAGCTTCATGCTAATCATGCTAGTTTCATGCTAGCTTCATGTTAATCATGCTAACATCATGCTAGCTTCATGCTAATCATGCTAGCATCATGCTAGCTTCATGCTAATCATGCTAGAATCATGCTAGTTTCATGCTAATCATGCTAGCTTTATGCTAGCTTCATGCTAATCATGCTAGCATCATGCTAGCTTCATGCTAATCATGTTAGCATCATGCTAGCTTCATGCTAATCATGCTAGCATCATGCTAGCTTCATGCTAGCTTCATGCTAGCTACATGCTAATCATGCTAGCATCATGCTAGCTTCATGCTAATCATGCTAGCATCATGCTAGCTTCATGCTAATCATGCTAGCATCATGCTAGCTTCATGCTAATCATGCTAGCATCATGCTAGCTTCATGCTAATCATGCTAGCATCATGCTAGCTTCATGCTAATCATGCTAACATCATGCTAGCTTCATGTTAATCATGCTAGCTACATGCTAATCATGCTAGCTTCATGCTAATCATGCTAGCATCATGCTAGCTTCATGCTTATCATGCTAGCATCATGCTAGCTTCATGCTAATCATGCTAGCATCATGCTAGCTTCATGCTAGCTTCATGCTAATCATGCTAGCTTCATGCTAACATCATGGTAGCTTCATGCTAATCATGCTAGCATCATGCTAGCTTCATGCTAGCATCATGCTAACTTCATGCTAATCATGCTAGCATCATGCTAGCTTCATGCTAATCATGCTAGCATCATGCTAGCTTCATGCTAATCATGTTAGCTTCATGCTAGCTTCATGCTAATCAGGCTAGCTTCATGCTAATCATGCTAGCATCATGCTAGCTTCATGCTAATCATGTTAGCTTCATGCTAGCTTCATGCTAATCATGTTAGCTTCATACTTAAACATACTAACTGCCAGATAGCCTACTAAACTAAACTTCTGTCAATCCGTTTTAAACGTTCAGGCTACGCTTTTTCAAGCCAACATAAAGTTTGTCTTCAAACTTTAATATCTAGTTATTATTCTTCTTTTTCTGGACACTTTTTCGGCGCGTAACTCGTCCCGCACGGTTTCACGTAGTCCCATGAAAGAGGGCTCAAATCGACCGGATTATTGAGGAGAGGTGTGCTATGACTTTTATAAGCGATCGGGTGCACGATTTCTGAAAGGGGGGCGAAAAACCACCCGAAAAATCCTATTGACTTAACATTGGGCCCAACTTTGACGAGTCATAGCTCCGCTCGAGGATTTTGTAGAAACATGTGGGTTACAACATTTGAAGAGGGTGGTAGACTCTGTAAGAACATACATCACAATGGGGTGTAAGTTGTACCCCTGGGGTGTAAGAGGTGCCCAAAAATGCCCAATGAAAAGTCAATGGGGCAAAATCCCATAGACTAACATTGCGGAAAACTTTGTCAGGTCATAGGTCCGAGCGAGGATTTCGTAGAAACATGTGGGTTACTAAATTTTAAGAGGGTGGTAGGCTATGTAAGAACATACATGACATTGGGGTGTAAGTTGTACCCCTGGGGTGTAAGAGGCACCCGAAAATTCCCATTGACTTATAATGGGGCAGGAAACATGCCCATATAAGGGAATAAAACAGTTCCAGATGGGATATCTTTGTATTACAGTGTCGTAGAGAAAAGTGGGTGGGCTCATTTTACTCGGGCATCCAATCAGTCTCTCAGGATCATCCCAGAGCTATTAAGCCACGCCCCTAGCAAATATTTTGGGCACCCTAGCAACATCTCCCATAGTCTGCCATTATAAAATGCCCAGATGGATATCTTTGCACCACAGTGTCATAGAGACATGGGGGTGGGCTCATTTTACTCAGGCATCCAACCAGTCTCTCAGGATCCTTACATAGGTATTAAGCCACGCCCCTAGCAACCACTTTTGAGCACCCTAGCAACATAAAATTCAAACAGTTATATCTCGGCATCAGAACATCGTAGAGACACGGGGGTTGGACCGTTTGACTCGTGACTTAGAGTGTAATCATTATGGGTTGCCAATTTTTCCCCTAGCAACCAAATACAGTACCCTAGCAACAGAGTAAACAAAGCCTTATATCTCCGCATCAGAACATCGTAGAGACACGGGGGTTGGACCGTTTGACTCGTGACTTAGAGTGTAATCATTATGGGATGCCAATTTTTCCCCTAGCAACCAAATACAGTACCCTAGCAACAGAGTAAACAAAGCCTTATATCTCCGCATCAGAACATCGTAGAGACACGGGGTTTGGACCGTTTGACTCGTGACTCGAAGGGTAATCACTAGTGGATGCCATTTTTTTCCCTAGCAACCAAATACAGTACCCTAGCAACAGAGTAAACAAAGCCTTATAACTCCGCATCAGAACATCGTAAAGACATGGGGGTTGGACCGTTTGACTCGTGACTCAGAGGGTAATCACTAGTGGATGCCATTTTTTCCCCTAGCAACCAAATACAGTACCCTAGCAACAGAGTAAACAAATCCTTATAACTCTGCTTCAGAACATCGTAGAGACACGGGGGTTGGACCATTTTACTTTTGGCTTGGAGTATAATCATAAATTGTCCCCTGAAATTTGCCACGGTAAGCACCACTCACATTTTCTTCAGGAAATGTACCTATCTAGTTATTATTATTATATCTTATTCTTATGTCTGCACATTTTTCGGCGCGTAACTCGTCCCGCACGGTTTGCCACAGTCCCATGAAAGAGGGCTCAAATCGACCGGATTATTAAGGAGAGGTGTGCTATGACTTTTATAAGCGATCGGGTGAAGGATTTTCGAAAGGGGGGCGAAAAACCACCCGAAAAATCCCATTGACTTAACATTGGGCCGAACTTTGACGGGTCATAGCTCCGCTTGAGGATTTTGTAGAAACATGTAGGTTACAACATTTGAAGAGGGTGATAGACTCTGTAAGAACATACATCACATAGGGGTGTAAGCTGTACCCCTGGGGTGTAAGAGGCACCCGAAAATGCCCATTGACTTATAATGGGGCAGGAAACATGCCCATATAAGGGAATAAAAAAGTTCCAGATGGGATATCTTTGCTTTACAATGTCGTAGAGACACGGGGGTTGGACCGTTTTACTCATGACTCAGAGTGTAATCATTATGGGATGCCAATTTTTTCCCTAGCAACCAAATACAGTACCCTAGCAACAGATTAAACAAAGCCTTATATCTCCGCACCAGAACATCGTAGAGACACGGGGGTTGGACCTTTTGACTTGTGACTCGGAGTGTAATCATTATGGGATGCCATTTTTTTCCCTAGCAACCAAATACAGTACCCTAGCAACAGAGTAAACAAAGCCTTATATCTCCGCACCAGAACATCGTAGAGACACGGGGGTTGGACCGTTTGACTAGTGACTCAGAGTGTAATCATTATGGGATGCCAATTTTTTCCCTAGCAACCAAATACAGTACCCTAGCAACAGAGTAAACAAAGCCTTATATCTCCGCATCAGAACATCGTAGAGACACGGGGGTTGGACCGTTTGACTCGTGACTCGGAGTGTAATCATTATGGGATGCCAATTTTTTCCCTAGCAACCAAATACAGTACCCTAGCAACAGAGTAAACAAAGCCTTATATCTCCGCACCAGAACATCGTAGAGACACGGGGGTTGGACCGTTTGACTAGTGACTCAGAGTGTAATCATTATGGGATGCCAATTTTTTCCCTAGCAACCAAATACAGTACCCTAGCAACAGAGTAAACAAAGCCTTATATCTCCACATCAGAACATCGTAGAGACACGGGGGTTGGACCTTTTGACTTGTGACTCGGAGTGTAATCATTATGGGATGCCATTTTTTCCCCTAGCAACCAAATACAGTACCCTAGCAACAGAGTAAACAAAGCCTTATATCTCCGCACCAGAACATCGTAGAGACACGGGGGTTGGACCGTTTGACTAGTGACTCAGAGTGTAATCATTATGGGATGCCAATTTTTTCCCTAGCAACCAAATACAGTACCCTAGCAACAGAGTAAACAAAGCCTTATATCTCCGCACCAGAACATCGTAGAGACACGGGGGTTGGACCTTTTGACTTGTGACTCGGAGTGTAATCATTATGGGATGCCATTTTTTTCCCTAGCAACCAAATACAGTACCCTAGCAACAGAGTAAACAAAGCCTTATATCTCCGCACCAGAACATCGTAGAGACACGGGGGTTGGACCGTTTGACTAGTGACTCAGAGTGTAATCATTATGGGATGCCAATTTTTTCCCTAGCAACCAAATACAGTACCCTAGCAACAGAGTAAACAAAGCCTTATATCTCCGCACCAGAACATCGTAGAGACACGGGGGTTGGACCGTTTGACTTGTGACTTAGAGTGTAATCACCAGTGGATGCCAATTTTTTCCCTAGCAACCAAATACAGTACCCTAGCAACAGTGTAAACAAAGCCTTATATCTCCGCATCAGAACATCGTAGAGACACGGGGGTTGGACCGTTTTACCCGTGACTTGGCATGTAATCACTAGTGGATGCCAATTTTTTCCCTAGCAACCAAATACAGTACCCTAGCAACAGTGTAAACAAAGCCCTATAACTCAGCATCAGAACATCGTAGAGACACGGGGGTTGGACCGTTTTACTCGTGACTCGGCATGTAATCACTAGTGGATGCCAATTTTTTTCCCTAGCAACCAAATACAGTACCCTAGCAACAGTGTAAACAAAGCCTTATATCTCTGCATCAGAACATCGTAGAGACACGGGGGTTGGACCGTTTTACTCGTGACTCGGCATGTAATCACTAGTGGATGCCAATTTTTTCCCTAGCAACCAAATACAGTACCCTAGCAACAGTGTAAACAAACCCTTATATCTCCGCATCAGAACATCGTAGAGACACGGGGGTTGGACCGTTTGACTTGTGACTTAGAGTGTAATCACCAGTGGATGCCAATTTTTTCCCTAGCAACCAAATACAGTACCCTAGCAACAGTGTAAACAAAGCCTTATATCTCCGCATCAGAACATCGTAGAGACACGGGGGTTGGACCGTTTAACTCGTGACTCTGAGTGTAATCACTAGTGGATAGTGGGTTGGAACGTTTTACTTTTGGGTTGGAGTATAATCATATATTGTCCCGAGAATTTTGCCACGGCAAGCACCACTTCACATTTTCTTCAGGAAATGTACCTATCTAGTTATTATTCTTCTTTTTCTGGACACTTTTTCGGCGCGTAACTCGTCCCGCACGCTTTGTCGTAGACCCATAAATTAAGGCTCAAATCGACCGGCTTATTGAGGAGAGGTGTGCTATGACTTTTATAAGCGATCGTGTGCAGGATTTCCGAAAGGGGGGCGAAAAACCACCCAAAAAATCCCATTGACTTAACATTGCGCCCAACTTTGACGAGTCATAGCTCCGCTCGAGGATTTTGTAGAAACATGTGGGTTACAACATTTGAAGAGGGTGGTAGGCTCTGTAAGAACATGGATCACAATGGGGTGTAAGTTGTACCCCTGGGGTGTAAGAGGTGCCCAAAAGTGCCCCAATGAAAAGTCAATGGGGCAAAATCCCATAGACTTACCATTGCAAAAATTTTGACGGGTCATAGGTCCGAGCCAGGATTTCATAGAAACATGTGGGTAACTAAATTTGAAGAGGGTGCTAGACTCTGTCAGGACGTCCCCCACAATGGGGTGTAAGGTTACCATAGCAACCATTTTGGGCACCCTAGCAACCTATACCATAGACTGCCATTATAAAATGCCCGGATGGATATCTTTGCACCACAGTGTCATAGAGACATGGGGGTGGGCTCATTTTACTCAGGCATCCAATCAGTCTCTCAGGATCCTTACAGACTTACTAAGCCACGCCCCTAGCAACCACTTTTGAGCACCCTAGCAACAAAAAATACAAACAGTTATATCTCCGCATCAGAACATCGTAGAGACACGGGGTTTGGACCGTTTTACTTGTGACTCGGAGTGTAATCACTGGGCACATCATTGGCCACTCCCAAGCCACGCCCCTAGCAACCAAATACAGTACCCTAGCAACAGAGTAAACAAAGCCTTATATCTCCGCATCAGAACATCGTAGAGACACGGGGGTTTGATCGTTTTACTTGTGACTAGGGGTGTAACAATTGGGCACATCATTGGCCACTCCCAAACCACGCCCCTAGCAACCAAATTTGAGCACCCTAGCAACCGAATAAACAAAGCCTTATATCTCCGCATCAGAACATCGTAGAGACACGGGGTTTGGACCGTTTTACTTGTGACTCGGAGTGTAATCACTGGGCACATCATTGGCCACTCCCAAGCCACGCCCCTAGCAACCAAATACAGTACCCTAGCAACAGAGTAAACAAAGCCTTATATCTCCGCATCAGAACATCGTAGAGACACGGGGGTTGGACCGTTTTACTTGTGACTCGGAGTGTAATCACTGGGCACATCATTAGCCACTCCCAAGCCACGCCCCTAGCAACCAAATACAGTACCCTAGCAACAGAGTAAACAAAGCCTTATATCTCCACATCAGAACATCGTAGAGACATGGGGGTTGGACCATTTGACTCATGACTCGGAGGGTAATCACTAGTGGATGCCATTTTTTTCCCTAGCAACCAAATACAGTACCCTAGCAACAGAGTAAACAAAGCCTTATATCTCCGCATCAGAAGATCGTAGAGACACGGGGTTTGGACCGTTTTACTTGTGACTCGGAGTGTAATCACTGGGCACATCATTGGCCACTCCCAAGCCACGCCCCTAGCAACCAAATTTGAGCACCCTAGCAACCGAATAAACAAAGCTTTATATCTCCGCATCAGAACATCGTAGAGACACGGGGTTTGGACCGTTTTACTTGTGACTCGGAGTGTAATCACTGGGCACATCATTGGCCACTCCCAAGCCACGCCCCTAGCAACCAAATACAGTACCCTAGCAACAGAGTAAACAAAGCCTTATATCTCCGCATCAGAACATCGTAGAGACACGGGGGTTTGATCGTTTTACTTGTGACTCGGAGTGTAATCACTGGGCACATAATTGGCCACTCCCAAGCCACGCCCCTAGCAACCAAATACAGTACCCTAGCAACAGAGTAAACAAAGCCTTATATCTCGGCATCAGAACATCGTAGAGACACGGGGGTTGGACCGTTTTACTTGTGACTCGGAGTGTAATCACTGGGCACATCATTGGCCACTCCCAAGCCACGCCCCTAGCAACCAAATACAGTACCCTAGCAACAGAGTAAACAAAGCCTTATATCTCAGCATCAGAACATCGTGGAGACACGGGGGTTGGACCGTTTGACTCGTGACTCGGAGTGTAATTATTATGGGATGCCAATTTTTTCCCTAGCAACCAAATACAGTACCCTAGCAACAGAGTAAACAAAGCCTTATATCTCCGCATCAGAACATCGTAGAGACACGGGGGTTGGACCGTTTGACTCGTGACTCGGCGTGTAATCACTATGATATGCCATTTTTTTCCCTAGCAACCAAATACAGTACCCTAGCAACAGAGTAAACAAAGCCTTATATCTCCGCATCAGAAGATCGTAGAGACACGGGGGTTGGACCGTTTGACTCGTGACTCTGAGTGTAATCATTATGGGATGCCATTTTTTTCCCTAGCAACCAAATACCGTACCCTAGCAACAGAGTAAACAAAGCCTTATATCTCCGCATCAGAACATCGTAGAGACACGGGGGTTGGACCGTTTGACTCGTGACTCGGAGTGAAATCATTATGGGATGCCATTTTTTTCCCTAGCAACCAAATACAGTACCCTAGCAACAGAGTAAACAAAGCCTTATATCTCCACATCAGAACATCGTAGAGACACGGGGGTTGGACCGTTTGACTAGTGACTCGGAGTGTAATCATTATGGGATGCCAATTTTTTCCCTAGCAACCAAATTCAGTACCCTAGCAACAGAGTAAACAAAGCCTTATATCTCCGCATCAGAACATCGTAGAGACACGGGGTTGGATCGTTTGACTTGTGACTCAGAGTGTAATCACTATGGGATGCCAATTTCCCCCCTAGCAACCAAATACAGTACCCTAGCAACAGTGTAAACAAAGCCTTACATCTCCGCAGCAGAACATCGTAGAGACACAGGGGTTGGACCATTTTACTTGTGACTCGTCATGTAATCACTAGTGGATGGAAATGTTTTCCCTAGCAACCAAATACAGTACCCTAGCAACCGGATAAACACAGCCTTATATCTCCGCATCAGAACATCGTAGAGACACGGGAGTTGGATTGTTTTACTTTTGGCTTGGAGTATAATCATATACGTTCCCCAGAATTTTGCCACGGCAAGCACCACTCACATTTTCTTCAGGAAATGTACCTATCTAGTTAGTGGTGCTTGCATTTATGCAAGGCATCACTATTACTATTCCTCAGGGATATTATTATGTTGGCTTGAGAAAGCCAACATACTGTTGTTGCACTTAAACTTATTATTATGTTGGCTTGAGAAAGCCAACATACTGTTGTTGCACTTAAACTTATTATTATTATTATTATTATTATTAGTGGTGCTTGCATTTATGCAAGGCATCACTATTACTATTGCTCATACTTATTATTTATAATTATTATTCTTCTTTTTCTGGACACTTTTTCGGCGCGTAACTCGTCCCGCACGGTTTAACGTAGTCCCACGAAAGAGGGCTCAAATCGACCGGATTATTGAGGAGAGGTGTGCTATGACTTTTATAAGGGATCGGGTGCAGGATTTCTGAAAGGGGGGCAAAAAACCACCCGAAAAATCCCATTGACTTAACATTGCGCCCAACTTTGACAGGTCATAGCTCCGCTAGAGGATTTTATAGAAACATGTGGGTTACAACATTTGAAGAGGGTGGTAGGCTCTGTAAGAACATGGATCACAATGGGGTGTAAGTTGTACCCCTGGGGTGTAAGAGGCACCCAAAAATTCCCATTGACTTATAATGGGGCAGGAAACATGCCCATATAAGGGAATAAAACAGTTCCAGATGGGATATCTTTGCTTTACAGTGTCATAGAGATAAGTGGGTGGGCTCATTTCACTCGGGCATCCAATCAGTCTCTCAGGATCATCCCAGAGCTATTAAGCCACGCCCCTAGCAACAATTTTGGGCACCCTAGCAACATCTCCCATAGACTGCCATTATAAAATGCCCAGATGGATATCTTTGCATCACACTGTCACAGAGACATGGGGGTGGGCTCATTTTACTCAGGCACCCAATCAGTCTCTCAGGATCCTTACATAGGTATTAAGCCACGCCCCTAGCAACCACTTTTGAGCACCCTAGCAACTTAAAATTCAAACAGTTATATCTCGGCATCAGAACATCGTAGAGACACGGGGGTTGGACCGTTTGACTCGTGACTCAGAGTGTAATCATTATGGGATGCCAATTTTTTCCCTAGCAACCAAATACAGTACCCTAGCAACAGAGTAAACAAAGCCTTATATCTCGGCATCAGAACATCGTAGAGACACGGGGGTTGGACCGTTTGACTCGTGACTCGGAGTGTAATCATTATGGGATGCCAATTTTTTCCCTAGCAACCAAATACAGTACCCTAGCAACAGAGTAAACAAAGCCTTATATCTCCGCATCAGAACATCGTAGAGACACGGGGGTTGGACCGTTTGACTCGTGACTCAGAGTGTAATCATTATGGGATGCCAATTTTTTCCCTAGCAACCAAATACAGTACCCTAGCAACAGAGTAAACAAAGCCTTATATCTCAGCATCAGAACATCGTAGAGACACGGGGGTTGGACCGTTTGACTCGTGACTCAGAGTGTGATCATTATGGGATGCCAATTTTTTCCCTAGCAACCAAATACAGTACCCTAGCAACAGAGTAAACAAAGCCTTATATCTCAGCATCAGAACATCGTAGAGACACGGGGGTTGGACCGTTTGACTCGTGACTCAGAGTGTAATCATTATGGGATGCCAATTTTTTCCCTAGCAACCAAATACAGTACCCTAGCAACAGAGTAAACAAAGCCTAATATCTTCGCATCAGAACATCGTAGAGACACAGGAGTTGGATCGTTTTACTTTTGGCTTGGAGTATAATCATATATGTTCCCCAGAATTTTGCCACGGCAAGCACCACTCACATTTTCTTCAGGAAATGTACCTATCTAGTTATTATTATTATTCTTTTTCTTCTGAGACTAAAATTTCTAACTCTAACTCCTCCTAGAGCTTTTAAGCTACAGACACCAAACTTTGCACAGACCTTCGGTCTGATCTGACGAGGTGTGCTATATCTTTTCTAACTGATGGGACCTTCCGAATTCCTAAACGGGGCGCTGAAACACCCCAAAATTTCCATTGACTTAACATTGAGACAAACTTTGACGGGTCATAGCTGCGAGTGAGAAACTTGTAGAAACTTGTGGCTTACCACATTTAAGGAGGCTGACAGGCTGTGTAAGAACATACCTCACAATGGGGTGTAAGCTGTACCCCTGGGGTGTAAGAGGCCCCCAAAATTTCCCATTGACTTATAATGGGGCAGGAAACATGCCCATAAAAGGGAATAAAAGCGTCCCAGATGGAATATCTTCACTTTAGAGTGTCTTAGAGACATGGGGGTGGGCTCATTTTACTCAAGCATCCAATCAGTCTCTTAGGATCACCCCAGACCTATTAAGCCACGCCCCTAGCAACAATTTTGGGTACCCTAGCAACATCTCCCATAGACTACCATTATAAAAAGCCCAGATGGATATCTTTGCACCAGAGTGTCATAGAGACATAGGGGTGGGCTCATTTTACTCAGGCATCCAATCAGTCTCTTAGGATTCTTATTGAGGTATTAAGCCACGCCCCTAGCAACAAAATATGAAGACCCTAGCAACATAATAAACAAAGCCTTATATCTCTGGATCTGAACATCGTAGAGACACAGGGGTTGGACCGTTTTTCTTGTGGCTTGAAGTGTAATCATTATGGGATGCCAATTTTTTCCCTAGCAACCAAACTTAGTACCCTAGCAACGGAAAAAACAAAGCCTTATATCTCCGCTTCAGAACATCATAGAGACACGGGGGTTGGACCGTTTTACTTGTGGCTTGAAGTGTGATCATTATGGGATGCCAATTTTCTCCCTAGCAACCAAACTTAGTACCCTAGCAACGGAATAAACAAAGCCTTATATCTCCGCATCAGAACATTGTAGAGACACAGGGGTTGGACCGTTTAACTTGTGGCTTGAAGGGTGATCATTATGGGATGCCAATTTTCTCCCTAGCAACCAAACTTAGTACCCTAGCAACGCAATAAATGTTAGCTTCATGCTAGCTTCTTGCTAATCATGCTAGCTTCATGCTAGCTTCATGCTAATCATGCTAACATCATGCTAGCTTCATGCTAATCATGCTAACTTCATGCTAGCTTCATGCTAATCATGCTAACTTCATGCTAGCTTCATGCTAATCATGCTAACTTCATGCTAGCTTCATGCTAATCATGCTAACATCATGCTAGCTTCATGCTAATCATGCTAGCATCAAGCTAGCTTCATGCTAATCATGCTAGCATCATGCTAGCTTCATGCTAATCATGCTAGCATCATGCTAGCTTCATGCAAATCATGCTAGCATCATGCTAGCTTCATGCTAATCATGCTAGCATCATGCTAGCTTCATGCTAATCATGCTAGCATCATGCTAGCTTCATGCTAATCATACTAGCATCATGCTAGCTTCATGCTAACTTCATGCTAATCATGCTAGCTTCATGCTAGCTTCATGCTAATCATGCTAGCATCATGCTAGCTTCATGCTAATCATGCTAGCATCATGCTAGCTTCATGCTAATCATGCTAGCATCATGCTAGCTTCATGCTAATCATGCTAACATCATGCTAACTTCATGCTAATCATGCTAGCATCAAGCTAGCTTCATGCTAATCATGCTAGCATCATGCTAGCTTCATGCTAATCATGCTAGCATCATGCTAGCTTCATGCAAATCATGCTAGCATCATGCTAGCTTCATGCTAATCATGCTAGCATCATGCTAGCTTCATGCTAATCATGCTAGCATCATGCTAGCTTCATGCTAATCATGCTAGCATCATGCTAGCTTCATGCTAACATCATGCTAGCATCATACTAGCTTCATGCTAATCATGCTAGCTTCATGCTAATCATGCTAGCATCATGCTAGCTTCATGCTAATCATGCTAGCATCAAGCTAGCTTCATGCTTATCATGCTAGCTTCATGCTAATCATGCTAGCATCAAGCTAGCTTCATTCTAATCATGCTAGCATCATGCTAGCTTCATGCTAATCATGCTAACATCATGCTAGCTTCATGGTAAATCATGCTACCTTCATACTTAAACATACTAACAGCCAGATAGCCTACTAAACTAAACTTATGTCAAACCGTTTTAAACGTTCAGGCTACGCTTTCTCAAGCCAACATAAAGTTTGTCTTCAAACTTTACTATCTAGTTATTCTTTTTCTTCTGAGACTAAAATTTCTAACTCTAACTCGTCCTAGAGCTTTCAAGCTACAGCCATCAAACTTTGGACAGACTTTCGGTCTGATCTGACGAGGTGTGCTATATCTTTTCTAACTGATGGGACCTTCCGAATTCCTAAACGGGGCGCTGAAACACCCCAAAATTTCCATTGACTTAACATTGAGACAAACTTTGACGGGTCAAAGCTGCGAGTGAGAAACTTGTAGAAACTTGTGGCTTACCACATTTAAGGAGGCTGACAGGCTGTGTAAGAACATACCTCACAATGGGGTGTAAGCTGTACCCCTGGGGTGTAAGAGGCCCCCAAAATTTCCCATTGACTTATAATGGGGCAGGAAATATGCCCATAAAAGGGAAAAAAAGCGTCCCAGATGGAATATCTTCACTTTAGAGTGTCTTAGAGACATGGGGGTGGGCTCATTTTACTCAAGCATCCAATCAGTCTCTTAGGATCACCCCAGAGATATTAAGCCACGCCCCTAGCAACAATTTTGGGCACCCTAGCAACATCTCCCATAGACTACCATTATAAAAAGCCCAGATGGATATCTTTGCACCAGAGTGTCATAGAGACATAGGGGTGGGCTCATTTTACTCAGGCATCCAATCAGTCTCTTAGGATTCTTATTGAGGTATTAAGCCACGCCCCTAGCAACAAAATATGAAGACCCTAGCAACATAATAAACAAAGCCTTATATCTCTGGATCTGAACATCGTAGAGACACAGGGGTTGGACCGTTTTTCTTGTGGCTTGAAGTGTAATCATTATGGGATGCCAATTTTTTCCCTAGCAACCAAACTTAGTACCCTAGCAACGGAATAAACAAAGCCTTATATCTCCGCTTCAGAACATCATAGAGACACGGGGGTTGGACCGTTTTACTTGTGGCTTGAAGTGTGATCATTATGGGATGCCAATTTTCTCCCTAGCAACCAAACTTAGTACCCTAGCAACGGAATAAACAAAGCCTTATATCTCCGCATCAGAACATTGTAGAGACACGGGGGTTGGACCGTTTAACTTGTGGCTTGAAGGGTGATCATTATGGGATGCCAATTTTCTCCCTAGCAACCAAACTTAGTACCCTAGCAACGCAATAAATGTTAGCTTCATGCTAGCTTCTTGCTAATCATGCTAACATCATGCTAGCTTCATGCTAATCATGCTAACTTCATGCTAGCTTCATGCTAATCATGCTAACTTCATGCTAGCTTCATGCTAATCATGCTAACATCATGCTAGCTTCATGCTAATCATGCTAGCATCATGCTAGCTTCATGCTAATCATACTAGCATCATGCTAGCTTCATGCTAACTTCATGCTAATCATGCTAGCTTCATGCTAGCTTCATGCTAATCATGCTAGCATCATGCTAGCTTCATGCTAATCATGCTAGCATCATGCTAGCTTCATGCTAATCATGCTAGCATCATGCTAGCATCATGCTAATCATGCTAGCATCATGCTAACTTCATGCTAATCATGTTAGCATCAAGCTAGCTTCATGCTAATCATGCTAGCATCATGCTAGCTTCATGCTAATCATGCTAGCATCATGCTAGCTTCATGCAAATCATGCTAGCATCATGCTAGCTTCATGCTAATCATGCTAGCATCATGCTAGCTTCATGCTAATCATGCTAGCTTCATGCTAATCATGCTAACATCATGCTAGCATCATACTAGCTTCATGCTAATCATGCTAGCTTCATGCTAATCATGCTAGCATCATGCTAGCTTCATGCTAATCATGCTAGCATCATGCTAGCTTCATGCTTATCATGCTAGCTTCATGCTAATCATGCTAGCATCATGCTAGCTTCATGCTAATCATGCTAACATCATGCTAGCTTCATGGTAAATCATGCTACCTTCATACTTAAACATACTAACAGCCAGATAGCCTACTAAACTAAACTTATGTCAAACCGTTTTAAACGTTCAGGCTACGCTTTCTCAAGCCAACATAAAGTTTGTCTTCAAACTTTACTATCTTTATATTTTATTCTTACATCTGCACGTTTTTTCGGCACCTAACTCGTCCCGCACGGTTTGTCGCAGACTCATGAAAGAGGGCTCAAATCGACCGGCTTATTGAGGAGAGGTGTGCTATGACTTTTATAAGCGATCGGGTGCAGGATTTCCGAAAAGGGGGCGAAAAACCACCCGAAAAATCCCATTGACTTAACATTGAGCCCAACTTTGACGAGTCATAGCTCCGCTCGAGGATTTTGTAGAAACATGTGGGTTACAACATTTGAAGAGGGTGGTAGGCTCTGTAAGAACATGGATCACAATGGGGTGTAAGTTGTACCCCTGGGGTGTAAGAGGTGCCCAAAAGTGCCCCAATGAAAAGTCAATGGGGGAAAATCCCATAGACTTAACATTGCAAAAACTTTGACGGGTCATAGGTACGAGCGAGGATTTTGTAAAAACATGTGGGTTACATTATTTGAAGAGGGTGGTAGACTCTGTAAGAACATGGATCACAATGGGGTGTAAGTTGTACCCCTGGGGTGTAAGAGGCACCCGAATTTTCCCATTGACTTATAATGGGGCAGGAAACATGCCCATATAAGGGAATAAAAAAGTTCCAGATGGGATATCTTTGCTTTACATTGTCGTAAAGACAAGGGGGTGGGCTCATTTTACTCAGACATCCAATCAGTCTATCAGGATATTCCCAAAGCTTTTAAGCCACGCCCCTAGCAACCACTTTTGAGCACCCTAGCAACATAAAATTCAAACAGTTATATCTCTGCATCAGAACATCATAGAGACACGGGGGTTGGACCGTTTGACTCCTGACTCGGAGTGTAATCATTATGGGATGCCAATTTTTTCCCTAGCAACCAAATACAGTACCCTAGCAACAGAGTAAACAAAGCCTTATATCTCCGCACCAGAACATCGTAGAGACACGGGGGTTGGACCGTTTGACTCGTGACTCGGAGTGTAATCATTATGGGATGCCAATTTTTTCCCTAGCAACCAAATACAGTACCCTAGCAACAGAGTAAACAAAGCCTTATATCTCCGCATCAGAACATCGTAGAGACACGGGGGTTGGACCGTTTGACTAGTGACTCGGCGTGTAATCATTATGGGATGCAAATTTTTTCCCTAGCAACCAAATACAGTACCCTAGCAACAGAGTAAACAAAGACTTATATCTCAGCATCAGAACATCGTGGAGACACGGGGGTTGGGCCGTTTGACTCGTGACTCGGAGTGTAATTATTATGGGATGCCAATTTTTTCCCTAGCAACCAAATACAGTACCCTAGCAACAGATTAAACAAAGACTTATATCTCAGCATCAGAACATCGTGGAGACATGGGGGTTTGACCATTTGACTTGTGACTCGGAGTGTAATCACTAGTGGATGGCAATTTTCTCCCTAGCAACCAAATACACTACCCTAGCAACCGAATAAACAAAGCCTTATATCTCAGCATTAGAACATCGTAGAGACACGGGGGTTGGACCGTTTGACTCGTGACCCAGAGTGTAATCACTATTGGATGTCAAATTTTCCATAGCAACCAAATACAGTACCCTAGCAACCGAATAAACAAAGCCTTATATCTGCGCATCAGAACATCGTAGAGACACTGGGTTTGGATCGTTTTACTCGTGACTGGAAGTATAATCATATACTGTCCCCAGAAATTTGCCACGGCAAGCACCACTTCACATTTTCTTCAGGAAATGTACCTATCTAGTTATTATTATTCTTCTTTTTCTGGACACTTTTTCGGCGCGTAACTCGTCCCGCACGGTTTAACGTAGTCCCATGAAAGAGGGCTCAAATCGACCGGATTATTGAGGAGAGGTGTGCTATGACTTTTATAAGCGATCGGGTGCAGGATTTCTGAAAGGGGGGCAAAAAACCACCCGAAAAATCCCATTGACTTAACATTGCGCCCAACTTTGACGAGTCATAGCTCCGCTCGAGGATTTTATAGAAACATGTGGGTTACAACATTTGAAGAGGGTGGTAGGCTCTCTAAGAACATACATCATAATGGGGTGTAAGTTGTACCCCTGGGGTGTAAGAGGTGCCCAAAAATGCCTAATGAAAAGTCAATGGGGCAAAATCCCATAGACTTAACATTGCAAAAATTTTGACGGGTCATAGGTACGAGTGAGGATTCCTTAGAAACATGTGGGTTACTAAATTTGAAGAGGGTGGTAGGCTCTGTAAGAACATACATCACATTGGGGTGTAAGTTGTACCCCTGGGGTATAAGAGGCACCCGAAAATTCCCATTGACTTATAATGGGGCAGGAAACATGGACATATAAGGGAATAAAACAGTTCCAGATGGGATATCTTTGCTTTACAGTGTCGTAGAGATAAGTGGGTGGGCTCATTTTACTCGGGCATCCAATCAGTCTCTCAGGATCATCCCAGAGCTATTAAGCCACGCCCCTAGCAACAATTTTGGGCACCCTAGCAACATCTCCCATAGACTGCCATTATAAAATGCCCAGATGGATATCTTTGCACCACAGTGTCAAAGAGACATAGGGGTGGGCTCATTTTACTCAGGCATCCAATCAGTCTCTCAGGATCCTTACATAGGTATTAAGCCACGCCCCTAGCAACCACTTTTGAGCACCCTAGCAACATAAAATTCAAACAGTTATATCTCAGCATCAGAACATCGTAGAGACACGGGGGTTGGACCGTTTGACTCGTGACTCAGAGTGTAATCATTATGGGATGCCATTTTTTTCCCTAGCAACCAAATACAGTACCCTAGCAACAGAGTAAACAAAGCCTTATATCTCCGCATCAGAACATCGTAGAGACACAGGGGTTGGACCGTTTGACTCGTGACTCAGACTGTAATCATTATGGGATGCCAATTTTTTCCCTAGCAACCAAATAGAGTACCCTAGCAACAGAGTAAACAAAGCCTTATATCTCCGCATCAGAACATCGTAGGGACACGGGGGTTGGACCGTTTGACTCGTGACTCAGAGTGTAATCATTATGGGATGCCAATTTTTTCCCTAGCAACCAAATACAGTACCCTAGCAACAGAGTAAACAAAGCCTTATATCTCCGCATCAGAACATCGTAGAGACACAGGGGTTGGACCGTTTGACTCGTGACTCAGAGTGTAATCATTATGGGATGCCAATTTTTTCCCTAGCAACCAAATACAGTACCCTAGCAACAGAGTAAACAAAGCCTTATATCTCCGCATCAGAACATCGTAGGGACACGGGGGTTGGACCGTTTGACTCGTGACTCAGAGTGTAATCATTATGGGATGCCAATTTTTTCCCTAGCAACCAAATACAGTACCCTAGCAACAGAGTAAACAAAGCCTTATATCTCCGCATCAGAACATCGTAGAGACACGGGGGTTGGTCCGTTTGACTCGTGACTCAGAGTGTAATCATTATGGGATGCCATTTTTTTCCCTAGCAACCAAATACAGTACCCTAGCAACAGAGTAAACAAAGCCTTATATCTCCGCATCAGAACATCGTAGAGACACGGGGGTTGGACCGTTTGACTCGTGGCTCAGAGTGTAATCATTATGGGGTGCCATTTTTTCCCTAGCAACCAAATACAGTACCCTAGCAACAGAGTAAACAAAGCCTTATATCTCCGCATCAGAACATCGTAGAGACACGGGGGTTGGACCGTTTGACTCGTGACTCAGAGCGTAATCATTATGGGATGCCAATTTTTTCCCTAGCAACCAAATAGAGTACCCTAGCAACAGAGTAAACAAAGCCTTATATCTCCGCATCAGAACATCGTAGGGACACGGGGGTTGGACCGTTTGACTCGTGACTCAGAGTGTAATCATTATGGGGTGCCATTTTTTTCCCTAGCAACCAAATACAGTACCCTAGCAACAGAGTAAACAAAGCCTTATATCTCCGCATCAGAACATCGTAGAGACACGGGGGTTGGACCGTTTGACTCGTGGCTCAGAGTGTAATCATTATGGGGTGCCATTTTTTCCCTAGCAACCAAATACAGTACCCTAGCAACAGAGTAAACAAAGCCTTATATCTCCGCATCAGAACATCGTACAGACACGGGGGTTGGACCGTTTGACTCGTGACTCGGAGTGTAATCATTATGGGATGCCAATTTTTTCCCTAGCAACCAAATACAGTACCCTAGCAACAGAGTAAACAAAGCCTTATATCTCCACATCAGAACATCGTAGAGACACGGGGGTTGGACCGTTTGACTCGTGACTCAGAGTGTAATCATTATGGGATGCCATTTTTTTCCCTAGCAACCAAATACAGTACCCTAGCAACAGAGTAAACAAAGCCTTATATCTCCGCATCAGAACATCGTAGAGACACGGGGGTTGGACCGTTTGACTCGTGGCTCAGAGTGTAATCATTATGGGGTGCCATTTTTTCCCTAGCAACCAAATACAGTACCCTAGCAACAGAGTAAACAAAGCCTTATATCTCCGCATCAGAACATCGTACAGACACGGGGGTTGGACCGTTTGACTCGTGACTCGGAGTGTAATCATTATGGGATGCCAATTTTTTCCCTAGCAACCAAATACAGTACCCTAGCAACAGAGTAAACAAAGCCTTATATCTCCGCATCAGAACATCGTAGAGACACGGGGGTTGGACCGTTTGACTCGTGACTCAGGGTGTAATCATTATGGGATGCCAATTTTTTCCCTAGCAACCAAATAGAGTACCCTAGCAACAGAGTAAACAAAGCCTTATATCTCCGCATCAGAACATCGTAGGGACACGGGGGTTGGACCGTTTGACTCGTGACTCAGAGTGTAATCATTATGGGATGCCAATTTTTTCCCTAGCAACCAAATACAGTACCCTAGCAACAGAGTAAACAAAGCCTTATATCTCCGCATCAGAACATCGTAGAGACACAGGGGTTGGACCGTTTGACTCGTGGCTCAGAGTGTAATCATTATGGGGTGCCATTTTTTCCCTAGCAACCAAATACAGTATCCTAGCAACAGAGTAAACAAAGCCTTATATCTCCGCATCAGAACATCGTACAGACACGGGGGTTGGACCGTTTGACTCGTGACTCGGAGTGTAATCATTATGGGATGCCAATTTTTTCCCTAGCAACCAAATACAGTACCCTAGCAACAGAGTAAACAAAGCCTTATATCTCCGCATCAGAACATCGTAGAGACACGGGGGTTGGACCGTTTGACTCGTGACTCAGAGTGTAATCATTATGGGATGCCAATTTTTTCCCTAGCAACCAAATAGAGTACCCTAGCAACAGAGTAAACAAAGCCTTATATCTCCGCATCAGAACATCGTAGGGACACGGGGGTTGGACCGTTTGACTCGTGACTCAGAGTGTAATCATTATGGGATGCCAATTTTTTCCCTAGCAACCAAATACAGTACCCTAGCAACAGAGTAAACAAAGCCTTATATCTCCGCATCAGAACATCGTAGAGACACAGGGGTTGGACCGTTTGACTCGTGGCTCAGAGTGTAATCATTATGGGGTGCCATTTTTTCCCTAGCAACCAAATACAGTACCCTAGCAACAGAGTAAACAAAGCCTTATATCTCCGCATCAGAACATCGTACAGACACGGGGGTTGGACCGTTTGACTCCTGACTCGGAGTGTAATCATTATGGGATGCCATTTTTTTCCCTAGCAACCAAATACAGTACCCTAGCAACAGAGTAAACAAAGCCTTATATCTCCGCATCAGAACATCGTACAGACACGGGGGTTGGACCGTTTGACTCGTGACTCGGGGTGTAATCATTATGGGATGCCAATTTTTTCCCTAGCAACCAAATACAGTACCCTAGCAACAGAGTAAACAAAGCCTTTTATCTCCGCATCAGAACATCGTAGAGACACGGGGGTTGGACCGTTTTACTTTTGGGTTGGAGTATAATCATATATTGTCCCAAGAATTTTGCCACGGCAAGCACCACTCACATTTTCTTCAGGAAATGTACCTATCTAGTTATTATTCTTCTTATATCTGGACACTTTTTCGGCACCTAACTCGTCTCGCACGCTTTGTCGTAGACCCATAAATTAGGGCTCAAATCGACCGGCTTATTGAGGAGAGGTGTGCTATGACTTTTATAAGCGATCGGGTGCAGGATTTCCGAAAGGGGGGCGAAAAACCACCCAAAAAATCCCATTGACTTAACATTGCGCCCAACTTTGACGAGTCATAGCTCCGCTCGAGGATTTTGTAGAAACATGTGGGTTACAACATTTGAAGAGGGTGGTAGGCTCTGTAAGAACATGGATCACAATGGGGTGTAAGTTGTACCCCTGGGGTGTAAGAGGTGCCCAAAAGTGCCCCATTGACTTATAATGGGGCAGGAAACATGCCCATATAAGGAAATAAAAAAGTTCCAGCTGGGATATCTTCGCTTTACAATGTCCTACAGACAAGTGGGTGGGCTCATTTCACTCCGGCATCCAATCAGTCTCTCAGGATCATCTAAGAGCTATTAAGCCACGCCCCTAGCAACAATTTTGGCCACCCTAGCAACATCTCCCATAGACTGCCATTATAAAATGCCCAGATGGATATCTTTGCACCAGAGTGTCATAGAGACATGGGGGTGGGCTCATTTTACTCAGGCATCCAATCAGTTTCTCAGGATCCTTAAAGACTTACTAAGCCACGCCCCTAGCAACCACTTTTCAGCACCCTAGCAACATAAAATTCAAACAGTTATTTCTCAGCATCCGAACATCGTAGAGACACGGGGGTTGGACCGTTTGACTCGTGACTTAGAGTGTAATCATTATGGGTTGCCAATTTTTTCCCTAGCAACCAAATACAGTACCCTAGCAACAGAGTAAACAAAGCCTTATATCTCCGCATCAGAACATCGTAGAGACATGGGGGTTGGACCGTTTGACTCGTGACTCAGAGTGTAATCATTATGGGATGCCAATTTTTCCCTAGCAACCAAATACAGTACCCTAGCAACAGAGTAAACAAAGCCTTATATCTCAGCATCAGAACATCGTAGAGACACGGGGGTTGGACCGTTTGACTCGTGACTCAGACTGTAATCATTATGGGATGCCAATTTTTTCCCTAGCAACCAAATACAGTACCCTAGCAACAGAGTAAACAAAGCCTTATATCTCCGCATCAGAACATCGTAGAGACATGGGGGTTGGACCGTTTGACTCGTGACTCAGAGTGTAATCATTATGGGATGCCAATTTTTCCCCTAGCAACCAAATACAGTACCCTAGCAACAGAGTAAACAAAGCCTTATATCTCCACATCAGAACATCGTAGAGACACGGGGGTTGGACCGTATGACTCGTGACTCAGAGTGTAATCATTATGGGATGCCAAATTTTTCCCTAGCAACCAAATACAGTACCCTAGCAACCGGATAAACACAGCCTTATATCTCCACATCAGAACATCGTACAGACACGGGAGTTGGATCGTTTAACTTTTGGCTTGGAGTATAATCATATATGGTCCCCAGAATTTTGCCACGGCAAGCACCACTCACATTTTCTTCAGGAAATGTACCTATCTAGTTATTATTATTATATCTTATTCTTATGTCTGCACACTTTTTCGGCGCGTAACTCGTCCCGCGCGGTTTGTGGTAGACACACGAAAGAGGGCTCAAATTGACCGGTTTATTGAGGAGAGGTGTGCTATGACTTTTATAAGCGATAGGGTGCAGGATTTCCGAAAGGGGGGCGAAAAACCACCCGAAAAATCCCATTGACTTAACATTGCGCCAAACTTTGACGGGTCATAGCTCCGCTCAGGGATTTTGTAGAAACATGTGGGTTACATTATTTGAAGAGGGTGGTAGGCTCTGTAAGAACATACATCACATTGGGGTGTAAGTTGTACCCCTGGGGTGTAAGAGGCACCCAAAAGTGCCCCATTGACTTATAATGGGGCAGGAAACATGCCCATATAAGGAAATAAAAAAGTTCCAGCTGGGATATCTTCGCTTTACAATGTCCTACAGACAAGTGGGTGGGCTCATTTCACTCCGGCATCCAATCAGTCTCTCAGGATCATCTAAGAGCTATTAAGCCACGCCCCTAGCAACAATTTTGGCCACCCTAGCAACATCTCCAATAGACTACCATTATAAAATGCCCAGATGGATATCTTTGCACCACAGTGTCATAGAGACATGGGGGTGGGCTCATTTTACTCAGGCATCCAATCAGTTTCTCAGGATCCTTAAAGACTTACTAAGCCACGCCCCTAGCAACCACTTTTCAGCACCCTAGCAACATAAAATTCAAACAGTTATATCTCAGCATCCGAACATCGTAGAGACACGGGGGTTGGACCGTTTGACTCGTGACTTAGAGTGTAATCATTATGGGATGCCAATTTTTTCCCTAGCAACCAAATACAGTACCCTAGCAACAGAGTAAACAAAGCCTTATATCTCCGCATCAGAACATCGTAGAGACATGGGGGTTGGACCGTTTGACTCGTGACTCAGAGTGTAATCATTATGGGATGCCAATTTTTTCCCTAGCAACCAAATATAGTACCCTAGCAACAGAGTAAACAAAGCCTTATATCTCCGCATCAGAACATCGTAGAGACACGGGGGTTGGACCGTTTGACTCGTGACTCTGAGTGTAATCATTATGGGATGCCAATATTTTCCCTAGCAACCAAATACAGTACCCTAGCAACGGAGTAAACAAAGCCTTATATCTCCGCATCAGAACATCGTAGAGACATGGGGGTTGGACCGTTTGACTCGTGACTCAGAGTGTAATCATTATGGGATGCCAATTTTTTCCCTAGCAACCAAATACAGTTCCCTAGCAACAGAGTAAACAAAGCCTTATATCTCCGCATCAGAACATCGTAGAGACATGGGGGTTGGACCGTTTGACTCGTGACTCAGAGTGTAATCATTATGAGATGCCAATTTTTTCCCTAGCAACCAAATACAGTACCCTAGCAACAGAGTAAACAAAGCCTTATATCTCAGCATCAGAACATCGTAGAGACACGGGGGTTGGACCGTTTGACTCGTGACTCAGAGTGTAATCATTATGGGATGCCAATTTTTTCCCTAGCAACCAAATACAGTACCCTAGCAACAGAGTAAACAAAGCCTTATATCTCCGCATCAGAACATCGTAGAGACATGGGGGTTGGACCGTTTGACTCGTGACTCAGAGTGTAATCATTATGGGATGCCAATTTTTTCCCTAGCAACCAAATACAGTACCCTAGCAACAGAGTAAACAAAGCCTTATATCTCCGCATCAGAACATCGTAGAGACATGGGGGTTGGACCGTTTGACTCGTGACTCAGAGTGTAATCATTATGGGATGCCAATTTTTTCCCTAGCAACCAAATACAGTACCCTAGCAACAGAGTAAACAAAGCCTTATATCTCCGCATCAGAACATCGTAGAGACACGTGGGTTGGACCGTTTGACTCGTGACTCGGCGGGTAATCACTATGGGATGCCAATTTTTTCCCTAGCAACCAAATACAGTACCCTAGCAACAGAGTAAACAAAGCCTTATATCTCCGCATCAGAACATCGTAGAGACACGGGGGTTGGACCATTTTACTTTTGGGTTGGAGTATAATCATATATTGTCCCGGGAATTTTGCCACGGCAAGCACCACTTCACATTTTCTTCAGGAAATGTACCTATCTAGTTATTATTAGTGGTGCTTGCATTTATGCAAGGCATCACTATTACTATTGCTCATACTTATTATTTATTTATATCTTTATTTATTATTCTTATATCTGGACACTTTTTCGGCGCGTAACTCGTCCCACACGGTTTGTCGTAGACCAATAAAACAGGGCTCAAAATGACCGGCTTATTGAGGACACGTCTGCTATGACTTTTATAAGGGATCGGGTGCAGGATTTCCGAAAGGGGGGCGAAAAACCACCCGAAAAATCCCATTGACTTAACATTGCGCCCAACTTTGACGAGTCATAGCTCCGCTCAAGGATTTTATAGAAACATGTGGGTTACAACATTTGAAGAGGGTGGTAGACTCTGTAACAACATGGATCACAATGGGGTGTAAGTTGTACCCCTGGGGTGTAAGAGGTGCCCAAAAATGCCCAATGAAAAGTCAATGGGGCAAAATCCCATAGACTTAACATTGGAAAAATTTTGACGCGTCATAGGTACGAGTGAGGATTTCATAGAAACATGTGGGTTACATTATTTGAAGAGGGTGGTAGGCTATGTAAGAACATACATGACATTGGGGTGTAAGTTGTACCCCTGGGGTGTAAGAGGCACCCGAAAATTCCCATTGACTTATAATGGGGCAGGAAACATGCCCATATAAGGGAATAAAAAAGTTCCAGATGGGATATCTTCGCTTTACAATGTCGTAGAGACACGGGGGTTGGACCGTTTTACTCATGACTCAGAGTGTAATCATTATGGGATGCCAATTTTTTCCCTAGCAACCAAATACAGTACCCTAGCAACAGAGTAAACAAAGCCTTATATCTCCGCACCAGAACATCGTAGAGACACGGGGGTTGGACCTTTTGACTTGTGACTCGGAGTGTAATCATTATGGGATGCCATTTTTTTCCCTAGCAACCAAATACAGTACCCTAGCAACAGAGTAAACAAAGCCTTATATCTCCGCACCAGAACATCGTAGAGACACGGGGGTTGGACCGTTTGACTAGTGACTCAGAGTGTAATCATTATGGGATGCCAATTTTTTCCCTAGCAACCAAATACAGTACCCTAGCAACAGAGTAAACAAAGCCTTATATCTCCGCACCAGAACATCGTAGAGACACGGGGGTTGGACCTTTTGACTTGTGACTCGGAGTGTAATCATTATGGGATGCCATTTTTTTCCCTAGCAACCAAATACAGTACCCTAGCAACAGAGTAAACAAAGCCTTATATCTCCGCACCAGAACATCGTAGAGACACGGGGGTTGGACCGTTTGACTAGTGACTCAGAGTGTAATCATTATGGGATGCCAATTTTTTCCCTAGCAACCAAATACAGTACCCTAGCAACAGAGTAAACAAAGCCTTATATCTCCGCATCAGAACATCGTAGAGACACGGGGGTTGGACCTTTTGACTTGTGACTCGGAGTGTAATCATTATGGGATGCCATTTTTTTCCCTAGCAACCAAATACAGTACCCTAGCAACAGAGTAAACAAAGCCTTATATCTCCGCATCAGAACATCGTAGAGACACGGGGGTTGGACCGTTTGACTAGTGACTCGGAGTGTAATCATTATGGGATGCCAATTTTTTCCCTAGCAACCAAATACAGTACCCTAGCAACAGAGTAAACAAAGCCTTATATCTCCGCATCAGAACATCGTAGAGACACGAGGGTTGGACCGTTTGACTCGTGACTCGGAGTGTAATCATTATGGGATGCCAATTTTTTCCCTAGCAACCAAATACAGTACCCTAGCAACAGAGTAAACAAAACCTTATATCTCCGCATCAGAACATCGTAGAGACACGGGGGTTGGACCGTTTGACTTGTGACTCAGAGTGTAATCATTATGGGATGCCAATTTTTTCCCTAGCAACCAAATACAGTACCCTAGCAACAGAGTAAACAAAACCTTATATCTCCGCATCAGAACATCGTAGAGACACGGGGGTTGGACCGTTTGACTCGTGACTCAGAGTGTAATCATTATGGGATGCCAATTTTTCCCTAGCAACCAAATACAGTACCCTAGCAACAGAGTAAACAAAGCCTTATATCTCCGCATCAGAACATCGTAGAGACACGGGGGTTGGACCGTTTGACTCGTGACTCAGAGTGTAATCATTATGGGATGCCATTTTTTTCCCTAGCAACCAAATACAGTACCCTAGCAACAGAGTAAACAAAGCCTTATATCTCCGCATCAGAACATCGTAGAGACACGGGGGTTGGACCGTTTGACTCGTGAATCAGAGTGTAATCACTAGTGGATGCCAATTTTTTCCCTAGCAACCAAATACAGTACCCTAGCAACAGTGTAAACAAAGCCTTATATCTCCGCATCAGAACATCGTAGAGACACGGGGGTTGGACCGTTTTACCCGTGAATCGGCATGTAATCACTAGTGGATGCCAATTTTTTCCCTAGCAACCAAATACAGTACCCTAGCAACAGTGTAAACAAAGCCTTATAACTCAGCATCAGAACATCGTAGAGACACGGGGGTTGGACCGTTTTACTCGTGACTCGGCATGTAATCACTAGTGGATGCCAATTTTTTTCCCTAGCAACCAAATACAGTACCCTAGCAACAGTGTAAACAAAGCCTTATATCTCTGCATCAGAACATCGTAGAGACACGGGGGTTGGACCGTTTTACTCGTGACTCGGCATGTAATCACTAGTGGATGCCAATTTTTTCCCTAGCAACCAAATACAGTACCCTAGCAACAGTGTAAACAAAGCCTTATAACTCAGCATCAGAACATCGTAGAGACACGGGGGTTGGACCGTTTTACTCGTGACTCGGCATGTAATCACTAGTGGATGCCAATTTTTTTCCCTAGCAACCAAATACAGTACCCTAGCAACAGTGTAAACAAAGCCTTATATCTCTGCATCAGAACATCGTAGAGACACGGGGGTTGGACCGTTTTACTCGTGACTCGGCATGTAATCACTAGTGGATGCCAATTTTTTCCCTAGCAACCAAATACAGTACCCTAGCAACAGTGTAAACAAACCCTTATATCTCCGCATCAGAACATCGTAGAGACACGGGGGTTGGACCGTTTGACTTGTGACTTAGAGTGTAATCACCAGTGGATGCCAATTTTTTCCCTAGCAACCAAATACAGTACCCTAGCAACAGTGTAAACAAAGCCTTATATCTCCGCATCAGAACATCGTAGAGACACGGGGGTTGGACCGTTTAACTCGTGACTCTGAGTGTAATCACTAGTGGATAGTGGGTTGGAACGTTTTACTTTTGGGTTGGAGTATAATCATATATTGTCCCGAGAATTTTGCCACGGCAAGCACCACTTCACATTTTCTTCAGGAAATGTACCTATCTAGTTATTATTATTCTTTTTCTGGACACTTTTTTGGTGCGTAACTCGTCTCGCACGGTTTGGCGTAGTGCCATGAAAGAGGGCTCAAATCGACCGGATTATTGAGGAGAGGTGTGCTATGACTTTTATAAGCGATCGGGTGCATGATTTCCGAAAGGGGCGCGAAAAACCTCCCGAAAACGTCCCATTGACTTTACATTGCGTCGAACTTTGGCAGGTCATAGCTCCACTCTAGGATTTTGTAGAAACATGTGGGTTACAACATTTGAAGAGGGTGGTAACCTCTGTAAGAACATACATCACATTGGGGTGTAAGTTGTACCCCTGGGGTGTAAGAGGTGCCCAAAAGTGCCCTAATGGAAAGTCAATGGGGCGAAAATCCCATAGACTAACATTGCCAAAAAAATTTGACAGGTCACAGGTCCAAGTGAGGATTTCATAGAAACATGTGGGTTACTAAAATTGAAGAGGGTGC
The DNA here is from genome assembly GCF_030506205.2 of Paramisgurnus dabryanus. Lineage (NCBI taxonomy): Eukaryota > Metazoa > Chordata > Actinopteri > Cypriniformes > Cobitidae > Paramisgurnus > Paramisgurnus dabryanus. Next base: position 10,753,373 of record NC_133340.1, read on the forward strand.
TAGACTCTGTCAGGACGTCCCCCACAATGGGGTGTAAGGTTATCATAGCAACCATTTTGGGCACCCTAGCAACCTATACCATAGACTGCCATTATAAAATGCCCGGATGGATATCTTTGCACCACAGTGTCATAGAGACATGGGGGTGGGCTCATTTTACTCAGGCATCCAATCAGTCTCTCAGGATCCTTACAGACTTACTAAGCCACGCCCCTAGCAACCACTTTTGAGCACCCTAGCAACATAAAATACAAACAGTTATATCTCAGCATCAGAACATCGTAGAGACACGGGGGTTGGACCGTTTTACTTGTGCCTAGGGGTGTAACAATTGGGCACATCATTGGCCACTCCCAAGCCACGCCCCTAGCAACCAAATTTGAGCACCCTAGCAACCGAATAAACAAAGCCTTATATCTCCGCATCAGAACATCGTAGAGACACGGGGTTTGGACCGTTTTACTTGTGACTCGGAGTTTAATCACTGGGCACATCATTGGCCACTCCCAAGCCACGCCCCTAGCAACCAAATACAGTACCCTAGCAACAGAGTAAACAAAGCCTTATATCTCCACATCAGAACATCGTAGAGACATGGGGTTTGGACCGTTTGACTCGTGACTCGGAGGGTAATCACTAGTGGATGCCATTTTTTTCCCTAGCAACCAAATACAGTACCCTAGCAACAGAGTAAACAAAGCCTTATATCTCCGCATCAGAACATCGTAGAGACACGGGGGTTGGACCGTTTGACTGGTGACTCGGAGGGTAATCACTAGTGGATGCCATTTTTTTCCCTAGCAACCAAATACAGTACCCCAGCAACAGAGTAAACAAAGCCTTATATCTCCGCACCAGAACATCATAGAGACACGGGGGTTTGACCGTTTGACTCGTGACTCAGAGTGTAATCATTATGGGATGCCAATTTTTTCCCTAGCAACCAAATACAGTACCCTAGCAACAGAGTAAACAAAGCCTTATATCTCCGCATCAGAACATCGTAGAGACATGGGGGTTGGACCGTTTGACTCGTGACTCGGAGTGAAATCATTATGGGATGCCAATTTTTTCCCTAGCAACCAAATACAGTACCCTAGCAACAGAGTAAACAAAGCCTTATATCTTCGCATCAGAACATCGTAGAGACACGGGGGTTGGACTGTTTTACTCGTGACTTGAAGGGTAATCACTAGTGGATGCCAAGAGGTGTTAAGCCACGCCCCTAGCAACCAAATATGAACACCTAGCAACGGAATAAACAAAGCCTTTTATCTCTGCATCAGAACATCGTAGAGACACGGGGGTTGGACCGTTTGACTCGTGACTCGAAGGGTAATCACTAGTGGATGCCAAGAGGTGTTAAGCCACGCCCCTAGCAACCAAATATGAACACCCTAGCAACAGAATAAACAAAACCTTATATCTCTGCATCAGAACATCGTAGAGACACGGGGGTTGGACCGCTTGACTCGTGACTCGAAGTGTAATCACTAGTGGATGCCATTTATTCCCCTAGCAACCAAATACAGTACCCTAGCAACAGAATAAACAAAGCCTAATATCTCCACATCAGAACATCGTAGAGACACGGGGGTTGGACCGTTTGACTCGTGACTCGAAGTGTAATCACTAGTGGATGCCAATTTTTTCCCTAGCAACCAAATACAGTACCCTAGCAACCAAATAAACAAAGCCTTATATCTCTGCATCAGAACATCGTAGAGACACGGGGGTTGGACCATTTTACTTTTGGCTTGGAGTATAATCATAAATTGTCCCCCGAAACTTGCCACGGCAAGCACCACTCACATTTTCTTCAGGAAATGTACCTATCTAGTTATTATTATTATTATTCTTTTTCTTCGGAGACTAAAATTTCTAACTCTATCTCGTCCTAGAGCTTTCAAGCTACAGCCATCAAACTTTGGACAGACTTTCGGTCTGATCTGACGAGGTGTGCTATATCTTTTCTAACTGATGGGACCTTCCGAATTCCTAAACGGGGCGCTGAAACACCCCAAAATTTCTATTGACTTAACATTGAGACAAACTTTGACGGGTCAAAGCTGCGAGTGAGAAACTTGTAGAAACTTGTGGCTTACCACATTTAAGGAGTCTGACAGGCTGTGTAAGAACATACCTCACAATGGGGTGTAAGCTGTACCCCTGGGGTGTAAGAGGCCCCCAAAATTTCCCATTGACTTATAATGGGGCAGGAAACATGCCCATAAAAGGGAATAAAAGCGTCCCAGATGGAATACATGGGGGTGGGCTCATTTTACTCAAGCATCCAATCAGTCTCTTAGGATCACCCCAGAGCTATTAAGCCACGCCCCTAGCAACAATTTTGGGTACCCTAGCAACATCTCCCATAGACTACCATTATAAAAAGCCCAGATGGATATCTTTGCACCAGAGTGTCATAGAGACATAGGGGTGGGCTCATTTTACTCAGGCATTCAATCAGTCTCTTAGGATTCTTATTGAGGTATTAAGCCACGCCCCTAGCAACAAAATATGAAGACCCTAGCAACATTATAAACAAAGCCTCATATCTCTGGATCTGAACATCGTAGAGACACAGGGGTTGGACCGTTTTTCTTGTGGCTTGAAGTGTAATCATTATGGGATGCCAATTTTCTCCCTAGCAAACAAACTTAGTACCCTAGCAACGGAATAAACAAAGCCTTATATCTCCTCTTCAGAACATCATAGAGACACGGGGGTTGGACCGTTTTACTTGTGGCTTGAAGCGTGATCATTATGGGATGCCAATTTATTCCCTAGCAACCAAACTTAGTACCCTAGCAACGCAATAAATGTTAGCTTCATGCTAGCTTCATGCTAACATCATGCTAGCTTCATGCTAATCATGCTAGCATCATGCTAGCTTCATGCTAACTTCATGCTAATCATGCTAGCTTCATGCTAGCTTCATGCTAATCATGCTAACATCATGCTAGCTTCATGCTAATCATGCTAACATCATGCTAGCTTCATGCTAATCATGCTAGCATCATGCTAGCTTCATGCTAATCATGCTAGCATCATGCTAGCTACATGCTAATCATGCTAGCATCATGTTAGCTTCATGCTAATCATGCTAGCATTATGCTAGCTTCATGCTAATCATGCTAACATCATGCTAGCTTCATGCAAATCATGTTAGCATCATGCTAGCTTCATGCTAATCATGCTAGCATCATGCTAGCTTCATGCTAATCATGCTAGCATCATGCTAACCATGCTAGCATCATGCTAGCTTTATGCTAATCATGCTAGCTTCATGCTAGCTTCATGCTAATCATGCTAGCATCATGTTAGCTGCATGCTAATCATGCTAGCATCATGCTAATCATGCTAACATCATGCTAGCTTCATGCTAATCATGCTAGCTTCATGTTAATCATGTTATCATCATGCTAATTTCATGCTAATCATGTTAGCATAATGCTAGCTTCATGTTAAATTATGTTAGCTTCATGCTAACTTCATGCTAAATCGTGTAAACATCATGCTAGCTTAATGTTAAATCATGCTAGCTTCATGCTAAATCATGTTCGCTTCATGTTAAATCATGCTAGCATCATGCTAGCTTCATGCAAATCATGTTAGCATCATACTAGCTTCATGCTAATCATGCTAGCTTCATGCTAATCATGCTTGCATCATGCTAGCTTCATGTTAAGTTGTCAAACTCTACTCTCAGACTAGGCTTTCTCAAGCCAACATAAAGTTTGTTCCGACAAACTTTTCTGTCTAGTTTAGATTAACAGTTGTAGTTTTTAATCTCAAAGATTTTGTTTAATGCTCCAGTGAAATATCCAGAAAACATTTACTAACTATTTTTTTTATTTCATCCTTTTTCTTCCTTCATTTCTTTTTGTGAAATACAGAAAATGCTGCCGTGTTCCAATGTTTAACCGAACCAAGTTTTCTAACTGTTATTCAGTACTACTATATAAAAACAAACATTTAATCACCAACACTAAATGGGCTACTTTATTTATTATAGACTGTATATTTACAAGATTTTTATGTATCTGCCAATTTACTGTACATGAGTCATATTCCTAAAATGACAGGAACCAAGCTTGTATTTTCCTCCAGTGTGTCATTGTGTAAGCACAGAAGATAATAAGGCATCAGCCATACGTCCCCTTGGAATTATAAGGTTCTATCTGACATTTTTGTCAAAATTGAGTTATTCACATATTCTTACTCTGTGACAACTTATTTACATTGTGATGTTTTATTTTAAGTTTTGTACATTTTTGGACGTTTTATTAAAAAAAAAAAAGGTTCTATCTACAAAATCGAACTCTAACTTGGCTCTATAAGGTTCTATCTGCGTGAGCTAATCAGCACTTCGAATGCACAGAAGGGGACCAATCAGGATCAACTTTATGGGGTGGTTTCTCAGACAGGGATTAGCTTAAACCAGAACTAGAACTTAGTTTCATTAGAAAATATTTAACAAACATGCCTTACTAAAAGTATTACTTGTGTGCATTTTGAGGCTAAACAAAGGGCACTGATGTATTTTAAGATATGTCAGTGCAAGTTGTTTTCGGTTTTGACAGTTCTTACATTTATTTTATTCTAGGAATAGTCTAATCCCTGTCTGTGAAACTGTCCCTATATGTGGTGTTGCCGGCTTTGTCCTTGACGACAGGAAAAATCACAGACACACAATATCTGTGAGGATTATGGCACGCAACGCAAAGTTTTTAAGAAACCTTAAGATCGACAGCCCAAATTTTAGGCAAGTTCACCCTACTGTAAAATCCAGCTTAAGCTGGTGAGATGGTTTTAGCTGGTCTCCCAGCTTGGTTTTTGCTGGTAATGCTGGTATAGCAAGCTGGTCTAGCTGTGTTTTGGTCACTTTTTAAGCTGGTCTAGCTGTGTTTTGGTCATTTTTTAAGCTGGTCTAGCTGTGTTTTGGTCACTTTTTAAGCTGGTCTAGCTGTGTTTTGGTCACTTTTTAAGCTGGTCTAGCTGTGTTTTGGTCACTTTTAAAGCTGGTCTAGCTGTGTTTTGGTCACTTTTTAAGTTTGTCTAGCTGGACTTATTTGGTCATGCTGGAAGACCAGCTGACCCACCAGCTTGACCAGCTTTACCAGGCTGGTTGGACCAGCTTACACCAGCTACTGCCACCTCAAACCAGCTAAAACCAGCTACCAGCTTATGCTGGTCTTTGCTGGATTTTTTAGTAGGGGCAGTCTTTTTTTAGGTCTTGCTGAGGAGATTGTTTTCATAGTTAGACACCACACTAGCCAGCAGTGCTAGCTTCTTATTTCCTGATATTAAGAGGCAAGCACTAAGATAAAAAATACAGAAAAAACGAACTAACCTATCCTACCCAAAAAAGTGTGTTTACAGTAAGTTATGATTGTTATGTCAAAATGTAAACATGTGAAAGATTGTTAAAGCAGTTACCTCAGTATTAAAATGATTTCAGAATGATTGTAGCCTGTAGCTGCTCAATCCTACTGAAAAATCCAGCAAAGACCAGCATAAGCTGGTAGCTGGTTTTAGCTGGTTTAAGGTGGCAGTAGCTAAGTCCAGCTAGACCAGCTTAAAAAGTGACCAAAACACAGCTAGACCAGCTTACTACACCAGCAATACCTGCTAAAACCAAGCTGGGAGACCTGCTAAAACCAAGTTTTGAGACCAGCTCAAACCAGCTCACCAGCTTATGCTGGTCTTAGCTGGATTTTTCAGTAGGGAATGGTATAACATGCTTAAAGGACAAGTTTGGTATTTTACACTTAAAGCCCTGTTTTCAGATTGTTTATGGTGAAATAGAATGGTTTTGATTGAAATGTCGACATATGCGGCTGCCCTGAGAATTTTCGTGTGTTTGTGTTTCAATGGGTTTAATGGTGCACTGGAACAATCCTTCCTAAAATGCATTAAACTTTCGTTTACAAAGACGTGAAACTCACCGAGTGGTTAGGGGTGTTCACTGATATGCTCACACAAAAATCGTTGCAAAAGATGCTTTCCAACAGCTGTTTTAACATTTGTTGTTAACTTGTGGACCTATTTTTCCAAACGACTCACACCCGTACATTCTTCCGCTTAGAGCTTGAATAATAGACACTCCAGCCCAGGTGGCGCTAATCCGCCTTTGCCAATTGCAAGAATAGAAACAAAGTTCCCGGCGCGGAGTAATACCGTACCGCACAGGACATCTAATACTAGTCAATGGAGTTGGCAAAAACTACGATAAAACCTGTTGGAATGCGTATTTTGCAGCGATTTTTGTGTGAGCATATCAGTAACACCCCTGACCACTCGGTGAGTTTCACGTCTTTGTAAACGAAAGTTTAATGCATTTTAGGAACGAATGTTCCAGTGCACCATTAAACCCATTGTAAAGGTGGGAGGTGAAACACAAACACCACAAATTTCTCAGGGCAGCCGCACATGTCCAAATTTCAGTCAAAACCGTTCTATTTCATCATAAACAATCTGAAAACAGGGCTTTAAGTGTAAAATACCGAACTTGTCCTTTAAAAAAAAAAAATTCTATTTTGTAATGAACCCGACATATAAAGGAGGATGGTAAAGAAACTGAGGCAGAAGAGGGAAGAACCAATGTTGTAAAGGAGCAATGTAAAATCAGACTTTTAGAGATAAAAGTGCTAAAATAAAAATATAAAATGTCATAGAAATGATTAAAATGTTACTTTCTAACACATGTTAAAAATTGTTACAACATTAATTTTATATTTAATGTTTAAATAATGTTTTGGCAGATAGAACCTTATAATTCTTAGCGAAAAGTGTTGTTTTAGAATTAGAAGGTTCTATCTGCATTTGACCCCTTCCAAAAATTCACATGTAGAAATTTGAGAGGATTTTGATATTGTATATTTAGAATGCATTTAGGGTCCCTGTTATTTTCATGTTTGAAAGAAACTTCTTCCCCATGTAAGTTTTCCTATGTAATGCAAAAACTTTGAAGCTCAATATCTCAAAACTGCTCAGAACGCAGATAGAACCTTATAATTCCAAGGGGACGCATAACCAGGATAATAACCAATTATTGCTAGCTTTACTTGGCTTTTCTGATGTCTTAATTCAAAATAACAGTTTATTAGAGGAAAACACTTTTGTCGCAAGATTGTTTTGACCTCAAGTTATGTTGTTTTGATGTTTGGATTAAAGTAAAATGTTACATACTGTATAGTGTTTCTTCATTTCCCACAAGAGAGAAGTGCGCCATAGCTTTAAGCTTGTGCTCCTGTACAGTTTATTAGTAGAGCATTGGATTAGCAGTGCAAGAAGTCATGGGTTTAAACCACTAGGCCCGTATTCATAAAGAATCTTAATGCAAAACGTAGCTCCTAGTGACGCAATTCTAAGAAAATTCTTAGAAATGTGGGCGTTTACTCTTAAAATTAAAGAAAAAATCCTAGTAAAGAAAAAAGTAATTCAAAAAGCATCTTAACCCTTAAAAGAGGTCTTAAGGTCAAAATTGTTAGGAGCACGGACAAGGACTTTTAAGAGGCTTAAGAGTTTTTTAGCAACCAGGAAAGTGGACAAAACACGAAGAGGGAGACAAAAAATGTTGCACACAATGCATGACAGTAAGTTAATAACATGCAACAAATTAGATCATGCAGGAATCATGTTTGTGACCGATCTTATTAGAGACATAATAACATAAGATAGTGACAGAAATAAAAGTAATCATTACATTAACTACAGTAACTTTATGAATACGGGCCCTGATCTTTTGCTGAATCAAATGTTAGTTTTTACCACAGTTTTAAACGTTATCTTAATGGTTTCAAAATACATGCAATTAACATCTTGAATACATTTTACTATATGAACAAAAACAATACTTTGTAACATAACATAATTACAAAATTATTACATGCACATACAGTACTTAAAGCATGATTATTTATTTAGATATCAGAATGAGCACGTTTTAATAATACATATGCTGCGTTCTTTCTGCTGATCTGATACTGTAATGAAGATGAATGTAAAATGTAAACTATAAAAAAAAAAATTTTTGTTCAATAAAAAACTAGGACATTTTCATTGTATTAATGTACAGGGAGACTTCAGATATAAAAACAGAGACAGGTAAAGTAGTGTTTTATTATAAAAAATGTAATAACATCAGAGCAGGGCCGGCGTCAAGGGGGGGCATTCGCGGGCAGTGCCCCCCCCGAACAGGTTGTTGTGCCCCCCCCTACAAATTTATTACTTTAATATATATCAAGAATAATTAAAATAAATTAAACATTGTATGTTTCATGACTTATAATGTAATCAAATGAGGAAAATATAGTTGATATATGTGTTCTTTAATTAAAATAGACCAGTTTCACTGATTGGATGTATTGCCACGTCTCACCCGTCTTACGTCTTTAGCATATGTGACTTGATACTATCAACGTGATTTTCGCGGCATTTTATGGATCGTGTAAAATATGGATATAAGAACATTTAGAACGAACCAGCTTCATCTTCATGCAAACACAGACTGGCTCAAACTCAGAGATTAGAGGTTGAGGTGGAATTTACAAATCTACAGGACACTGTTTTAAGGAAGTTTAATGTTCTTACACGCAGTCTTCAGCTATTTCAAAGGTAAGTTAGCGTTGTTTTAAATTACGTAAGCTTAAATGTGAAGTGTGGCTATAGACCGTTAACAGCATTACGACGTGATTATGGTAAAGCAGCTTTTTTAAAGCTAGGACGCGGTGTACGCTGCGCTATGAAACCCGTTCATTTCAATGGCTTGCAACGCGCAAGGGTGGTTTGTTGTTGCGTCGAGTACTTGCACTCACGCCGCGGTCGAAGTTCAATAGTTTTGCGCATAATTTCTGGTCTTTTGCACTTTATACAGGAAATGAGCTGAAGTCTGTACCAGTTGTATGAGTGTGTGCTTGCTGTATTTGTTGTTTTAATGTCTTGTTTTTGCAAGTTATTTTTGCTATTGCGTGCCCCCCGTTGGAAGCCGAGTGCCCCCCTGTGAGTTGTGGTCTGGCGCCGGCTCTGTATTTAAGGTAGGGTAACAGATTTGATCCTGAAACATTTTTAGTTATGCTGGTTAAAAGTCTCCTCACATTCTGATAGCAATCACTGTGTTAAGTTGTTTAAATGTATTTGTAAAAATCTATGTCATCTGTGAAAGGCGTAGGACCAAAAAATTTTCAACAAATCATAGATTTCGGTCCGAACGGACGTTTCCTTTTATGTCCCTCATACGTAAGCTAAATTTGAATTCCCACCACGCAGCGAGTCCACGCAGATACCATACGTCATCGGCGCGTTCACGTGCGCTCTGTCTGTAAACAGCGAGAACAGCAAACTTTTCTGCTGAATTGACAACCTACACAGGAGGCACAAAACTAAAGGCATCTTTTATAACAACAACAGCTAAAACTGCCTGGATCAGCAAGAGCAAAAACCCAAATTAACATTGGTAACTTTACTGCTTTACCGCGAGATGCAAACAGCTACAGGACGCAAAGGGTCTGAAAGGGTCGTTGCACTGTTTATTTTGGTAAGGTAGGTACGCGATATGTTTGTATTGAGATGGATTCAGATATTCTACTTTGATGAAACGTTGTGTTGCTTATGAAATTTGTGTTCGTTTTCCGGATTAGCATAACGATATAGTTACTACGTCTACACAATCGAACGTGTGCTTAAACTAATTCTGATGTAAACCAGTTGTTTATGTTGGTTATTTACCAATTTACCAAGTTTTCTCACTGGTGAATGAGATATGAGACGTGACTGTCTGATCTGTGCGTGTTCATGTGTTTGGAAAGAGGCGTGACTTTGGATGGCGATTTGACTTGAGGGTGGGATCGGGATTTCATTGCTAGGCGGCTACCGTTAGCATTTTTCAAAATGTGTTACCCTACCTTTAATTAAATAGAATGTTTGGGCATACTAATATGGCGGCGCAGTCAGGGGCGAAAATTTCATTTAAATGTTGGGGGGACATTAAACATAACATTTTTCAAGAACAATTTTTGAAGGGGACACCAATAATACAGGCAAAATTGTACTTGCAAGGAAATGTGTACAGATAGAAAACGTTTCTCTTTCTCTATGAACGGACGCAAATTTAATTTTAATACACATGAATGCAGAGGTGGAAAGATAATAAAATATTCTACTTAAGTAAAAGTAAAGTTACTTTTTTACAGCGGGGAGAGGTTTCTAGTATAGTTCAAAAAGGACAAGGGAATATAAATCTTAAAATAGTTGTTTTTTATTGTAGGAACATCTTAACAATTAAAGTGCAATAACAAAAAGTTAATATAACAAAAAGCTTTTTTATAACTAAGAAACATTTATGGAATTGTTTAAAGATTTTTACTGGTGAGTTATGCACTTGAAGCAAAAATAATATGAGGTCAGCAGCTAGTAAATAAAATCACTATAGTAAAGTTGTAATTGATGTATTGCTGGTAACATACATTATTTTATTAAACTATATACCTAGTTTAAATGAGCATATAATGAGATGAGTGCCATATATATCCTTTACACGTTTATTGTATTCTAGCTTCCCAGACCTGTGTACCTGATGCCTTTCAATCTCTCTCTATCTCTCGCTCTCTGCAATGTCTAATGACATGCGCATTCCCGAGGACGTTCTTAAGTTGTTTGACTTGACGCAAAGCTGATAGACCTCGAAGGATAATGCACATGTACTAAAAACGCGTCGTGCAAATTTGCGGTAGAAACCCGGCTCAATAAAACAATCGCTTCGCGTCAATGGCCAGGGGATTCTTTCATAAGAATTTAATTGAGGGTCTGCATTAGCCCTCGCCTGTCTCGTCCCTATCCATGGCTCTTTTTGCGCGTTCCACCACCCATCAATCAATCAACCTTGCTATTTAAACTGATAGGTGATGGGAAACGTTGGTTTGTAGGTATATAGCTGATTAAATTGCAGTAACATGTTTGACTGGCTGGTGTAAAAAACTTTAAGGGCATTTTTCTCGGTTTCAGTGTTTGCATAGTTACTGCACTTAGCCTTTGTATGGGCAGATTTGTGACGTCATGCGCAATTCAGTTATTTGTATAGATCAGCGATTCAAACCCAGGGAATATGCTGACAAAAAATATATACCTTGTAATGCACTGTAAGCCACTTTGGATAAAAACATCTGCTAAATGCATAAATGTAAATGTAAAAAAGTTTAAGCAAGCTGTCATTATAAAATGGGTATTTTCATTCCCTTTACTCTTGTAAACTGTATGTTTTATGTATGTTTTGCAATGTATGTATGTAAGTTTAATCTATGAAATAATAAAGTAAATGTCTCTTTATTAATACTGTGTGACATTCTCAATGGCGTGATACTGTGTTTTTGTTTGCATTGTTTACTAAACAACAGCATGTTTTTGCATCAGAGGTATCCACATTGTGTGTTTTCATCCACCCACTCATAAAGGAAATAATGAACAAAAAAGCTCACCGCATTTTACTGTTATATCACCTGGTCTACAGTACAAGTGTTGTTCACTAACATCCCATATAGCCTAACAAATCCTCTAAATGATTTGTATGTCCAAAATGTAATTTATTTTTAGTTTATACCACTTTTCCACTTTGTCAACCGAGATTTAACATTTTTCCCATTTAAAAGCATGCATTGTAAGATTAGAGCACATATGCTCATACAGTAGCTATAAGGGAAAAGAGCTTACAGCGATAAAGGTTCAAGGCTATTGAACACTGTATTCCTGTCATTCTACACTATACTCTCTAATAAAATACTGTATGTTAAAACAGGAATGAACATAAAATAACCTCAAATACACTTCTGGCATAAAGACCTTCTCTAGGGAACCGAGTAGTGTTGGATATCAATGAGCAGAACTGAGAAAGACATGTACACTCTAAAGAAAAATGGTTCTATATAGTACCAAATAAGGGTTCTTCAGCTTGTAACAATAGCAGCACCCTTTTTGGTACTATATAGAACCCTTTTTTAGATGGTTCTATATAGAACCTTGCCTTAAAAAGTGCTACATAGAACCTCAGGGGTGCTATAAAGAACCCTTTCATTTATCAGCAGTCAGGAGGATTATTTTTGTTTATATATTTTTTATTTTTATAGCACTTTATAAGGTTTAACAGTTTAAAAACAGAACTTCAAGACATCAGAAAAATACTTTTATTTTCACTTTTTCATTACATGAGGTGTCATACAATAATAATATGTGCATTAAAATCACATTAAGTTCAAAATATACATCAAAATAAATATATGAATTATTATGCAAATATAACAAATCACTACTCAAATAAGATATGGATGTTAAATAACATGTTCAATATTAAATAAATTAACAATAAAATGTGGCAAAGACAATAACTCTAAATAGACAACAATTATATGAAATCATTAAAATCATGACATATGCAACATCAAAACATGCAAATGATAATAAATACTGAACATTACCATATTATGACATTACATTCCGATGTAAACACTTTAGAACAAACAGATAGACGGCATAGAATACAAAAAAGTCCATATTTTGTTTGCTGGATCATTGTACAGTACATACTCCAATACTTCATTCAATGTTCTTTGTTTTGTGGCAGTGACGTTGAACATTTGTTCAGATAAGAGTAAGAAAAGAGATGGTCTGCTATTGTCATGTTGATCTTGAGACACAGGCTGTGATTACCACAGATTCCCATCACTTTGCAGTGGTCATCATTTGGTGGACTGTACAAGGTTGAGCATCAGGCTGAACAAGATTTGGGTCGGTCATGGGTGAAAGGATAAGACATAAAGACAAGACAAGTTAATATTAACCTGAAGTTTGCTTACATACTGTATGTAAAACATGATTTGACAGCAGTTTTAATATGATTCTGCTCAAGCTACCTGTTTTGTCAGTAAATACGTGAATGGTTGGTGAAAGATTTATTCATAAACCACTGTTATCAAGCCAATGGCCAACCTGCAGCTATCCAACTTTTTAGAGCAATGATCCACCTACAACATAACAAAAATAATAATAAGTAATTCTGCTATTACAAATAAATGTGTCACAAGATCACACACAATCTCCAAAATGTTTAAACAGTAAAAACTATTATTATTTTAATGTCAGCATTAAAAGTAACATGCATACATCACCTTTAAAAACAGGATGTGTCTCTCATATCAAGCGGTCACATGAACTGCCTTCACTCCCAGCAAGATTACCTCACATATAAAAACTCTGAAATATAAATAAAAAAACCCAAACACATTTTGTACCACATTCTTTTCATAATTAGTTTAATAAACTTAATGTACAATATACATGTATTAGCTTTTTAACACTTTAACAAATCGTTATCCTAAGTCATTGTTAAAGCAACACTATGTAGTTTTTTTACCTTTAAATATTGTTTCTAAAATTATTTCAGTGATAGAACAACTTTAAACTGGACAAATTGTACTGTTGCTGCAACCTGAGCAGCCTCCTAGCTGCTACAAGCACACTCTGAAAGTGGCGGTGGAGGGTAGGAAACACAGCCCCGCCCCTCCCCCTGCCTGCAGAAGAGTGTATGATACCAGGCACTGTTGTGCTTTTCAACCACACGGGGGAGCTGCAAGTCATTTTTACATGGAAACTACATAGTGTTGCTTTAAAGCAGAGTCCCTTAAATATATCATTTAAAACAGTATGAAGCTTACCTGGTTTAAAAGGAATGAAGCTTACAGTATAAAGTTTACCTGTTATAAAATAAATAAATTACAATAAGAACACACAAAGCTTCAATTTTCTAAATGTTTTTAACAGTAAATGGTGATTATTTTACTCTCTTACCTGTTTGTGTTGTTAGTCTGCAGGAGGTTCAGCAGGACTGATGATTCAGGGCTTTTACAGGTGAAAATAATCAGGAGACAGCTTGAAAATAACTGACTAAATTTAAAATCAAAGACGGCAGGAACTGAAGAACCCTTTGGCCAAGACAAAGAACCATTTCAGCAAAACAAGGGTTCTTCAGTAAGCTATGGTTCTATATGGAACCTTTACCATCGTTTCAGAACCTTTGAAGAACCATTTTTCTTAAGAGTTTAGGTCTGTATGTAATGTACTTTTAAAATCTGTAAAATGTACCTTTATTAAATGCATACCTTTGGTCCTGTGACCTGGGGCATCATCCAGTACTCTCCTTCATTTGTTTAGAAGTTAGACCTCTGCCTTCTTAGTAAAAATTATCATGCAAACATGTAAAATAAATATCTGTTTTCTAATGAATTTATTGTAAAAAAGCGAGATATACATGATAAAAAACTTTAATTAAGCAAAACGTTTTAATATTTTTTTCTTCCTGGGTTATGCCTTGCTAAGCCATGGAGCCATGTGGATTTTGCATGTTGTCCAGGTGTTGGCCCTTGGTGTGTGAGTGTAAGTATGGCTGCAGCCGAAACCGCATACTGTACAGTACATACTGTCAGGAAATGAGGTTCGGAGTCAAGTGCAAGTTAAATATTTATTTAGAAAAAGGTGATAGAGAGTAGAGAGCAAAGTCACTGGTAGATCCACAATGGTAAGAGGTGTACTCCACTCACGGGTGATGATGCAAACCGGAGAGAAACAGAGACAGCTGGTATACCGCCTAAAAACAAAGCGAACAAGCGGTCCCGAAAAACAAGAGTAGTTTGAGTTAATGTAATCCACAATGGTAAGAGGTGTACTCCACTCACGGGTGATGATGCAAACCGGAGAGAAACAGAGACAGCTGGTATACCGCCTAAAAACAAAGCGAACCAGCTGTACCGAGAGACAAACAAAGTCAATGAAATCCAGTAATCCTCAAGCGAGCGGTCCGGGCGAAAACGAGTCCCCGAACGCCGAAAACCAAACCTGGGGTAACAAGAGGAAGAGACAGAGAGCGACTGACAAGACAAGGCAGGGTAGCAGGACTGTGGTAAAACAATGAGCGCGCAACGAAGGACAGGACTACGTGCAATATAAAGGGAAAGGTAAACGAGACACCACCGGTGAACAATTACCGAAACAAGGGGGCGGAGTTAGTGAACACACGAGGAACCGGCACCACAGGTAAACAACACACACACACACAGATCACACAGCCATCGATCACCCAGCAGTCATGACAGTGGCCCCCCTCCACGACCGGCACCAGACGGACCGGGAGACTCACCCTGTCGCCGACGGAGGTCCTCGATCAGCCCAGGATCCAGCAAATCCCGACCCGGAACCCAGCTCCTCTCATCAGGACCGTATCCTTCCCAATCCACTAAATACTGAAATCCTCTGCCCCTGCGGCGGGAGTCTAGTAACCTCTTAACAGTGTAGACAGGGGCACCATCCACTAGACGAGGGGCGGGGGGATTAGGGACAGAGACAGGGGGGTTATAGCGAGCAAACATCACAGGTTTAACCTTGGATACATGAAAAACAGGGTGAACCCGACCAAGAGAAAGGGGTAACTTAAGCTTTATCGTCACCGGATTAATGACCTTAGAAATACTGTATGGCCCAATGAATCTCGGAGCCAGCTTACGAGAAGGCTCACGGAGAGACAGATCCTTGGTAGAAAGCCATACCTTTTGACCACAAACGTAACGGGGTGGAGGTCGCCGATGACGATCAGCTGCAGCTTTGGTTCGTCTGGAATTAGATAATAATAGGGTCTTAGCTCTCCTCCAGGTGCGTCTGCACCTGCGTACGAAAGCTAACGCAGACGGAACCGCTGCCTCGGGCTCCTGTGATGGAAACAGGGGAGGTTGATAACCGATGGAAAGTTCAAACGGGGATAAATTGGTAGACGTAACGGGAAGAGAATTATGAGAATACTCAACCCACGGGAGCTGATCGCACCAGGAATTCGGATATTGTGACGACAGACAGCGGAGCGTTCTACCGAGATCCTGATTAGCCCGTTCGCATTGCCCATTGGTCTGCGGGTGATAACCAGAAGACAAGCTGGCCGTGGCGCCAATTTGTCTACAAAACTCCTGCCAAAAACGAGAGATGAACTGAGGACCCCTATCTGACACTACGTCAGTCGGAATACCATGTAACCGAAAGACGTGATTAATCAAAACCTGAGCCATCTCTTTTGCAGAAGGTAGCTTGGGCAGGGGAATGAAGTGAACCGCCTTCGAAAAACGATCCACCACAGTTAGAACAACAGTGTTACCATTAGATGCCGGTAAGCCAGTGACAAAATCAAGGGCTATATGAGACCAGGGGCGGGAGGGCACGGGCAAAGATTTAAGCAGACCAGCGGGTGGTAGATTAGATGTTTTATTACGAGCACAAACCGAACAGGCTAGTACAAACTGTCTGACGTCAGTGGACATAGAAGGCCACCAAAAACTATGATGGACGGCAGCCAACGTTCTCCGAATTCCTGGATGGCCGACAAACTTGGACTCGTGACCCCACCGGATGACATCGGAACGTAACCGCTCAGGAACCCATAGGCGACCCGCTGGACACCCCTCCGGAACTTCCCCCTCCCGGCCGGCCTCTCTCACCCGCTGTTCGATTCCCCATACGAGGGCGCCGACCACCCTCCCCTCCGGGAGAATGGTCTCCGCCCTCTCCGAATCGGACTTCTCGAACAGACGGGAGAGAGCATCAGGTTTGGTATTTTTCGAGCCAGGCCGGTACGAGAGGGTGAAGTTAAAACGATCAAAGAAGAGTGCCCAACGAGCCTGCCTAGATGTTAGTCTTCTGGCCGAACGGATATATTCAAGATTCTTATGATCCGTCCAGACCAGAAAGGGCTCCGAGGTTCCCTCCAACCAGTGACGCCATTCACCCAAAGCGAGTCTAACCGCCAACAGCTCCCGATTCCCTATGTCGTAATTACGTTCTGTTGGGTTTAACCGGTGAGAGAAAAAAGCACACGGATGTACTTTCCCATCAATAGACGATCGCTGAGATAAAACGGCGCCTACCCCGACATCAGATGCATCCACTTCCACTATAAATTGTTTAGCCGGATCGGGAATAGAGAGGACAGGCGCAGAGATGAACCGGGACTTTAACACATCAAAGGCCTCCTGAGCCTCTCTATTCCAACGGAAACACACGTTAGGTGAAGTGAGAGCAGTAAGAGGCTTAGCGATCTGACCAAAATTTCTGATGAAACGCCGATAGAAATTGGCGAACCCCAGAAATCGCTGAAGCTCCTTCCGAGTGTCGGGTACTGGCCAATCGGCAACCGTCTTAACCTTAGCGGGATCGGGACGAATTTCTCCCTCGGCAATAACAAAACCCAGAAACGAAACCGACTTCTTGTGGAACTCGCACTTCTCCGCCTTAACGAATAGCTGATTCTCTAATAGCCGTTGTAAAACCATGCGAACGTGCTGAGTGTGTATCTGCATGGAGGGAGAGAAGATGAGAATGTCATCGAGATACACAAAGACAAATCTGTTAATCATGTCACCCAGCACTTCATTGACCATGGTCTGGAAGACAGCTGGAGCGTTACAAAGACCGAACGGCAGAACGGAATATTCCCAGTGTCCTGAGGGTGTGTTAAAGGCTGTCTTCCACTCATCGCCCTCTAATACGTACCAAGTGATAAGCGTTGCGCAAATCTAGCTTGGTAAATACGCGCGCTCCCTGTAATAATCGAATGCTGATGACATTAATGGCAAGGGGTACTTATTCTTAACAGTAATGTCATTCAGCCCTCGATAATCAATGCACGGACGAAGAGACCCGTCTTTCTTCTTTACAAAGAAAAATCCAGCACCAGCTGGAGACGAGGAGCGGCGAATGAGACCGGCTTTAAGAGCGTCATTGATGTATTTATCCATAGCCTCTCTTTCTGGTTTAGCTAGGGAAAATATACGACCCTTAGGCGGAGAAGTGTTGGGAAGTAGTTTGATCTCGCAATCATACGACCGATGAGGAGGCAGAGAAGTAGCCCGGGACTCACTGAAAACCTGATACAGATCCGAGTACTCCGCCGGGACTCCCGAGAGATCGATAGCTGGAACCTGCGAGACAGAACAAGAGACAAGAGAAGGAGCAGGACCAAGACAAGAAACATAACACGAAGACTTCCAAGATAACACAACATTGTTCTGCCAATCAACGTGAGGATTATGTTTGGATAGCCAGTCATGACCTAAAATGACTGGCGATTGTGAATCCTCTAAGATGTAAAATTCGATCTCCTCACGATGATTGCCAGAAACAAACAAACTCACAGGGGGTGTGCGGTGCGTGATCACAGCCATATGCTGGCCCTTCAATGTCCAGGCAGACAAAGGAGAGGAGAGAGGGATGAGTGGAATACCCCAGGACTTGGCCAACCCAGCATCCAAAAGACACGCCTCCGCACCGGAATCCAGCAACGCCTGTGACGGAAAAGAGTTAATAAGAACAGGTAGTGTGGTGCTGTTTCCGGGAGATTTAAATGATGATGCGCCCACCGAGACTCCCAGGTTCATCGGCGGGCGTGAGCTTTTACCGGACAGGTGGCCGCCAGATGCCCCGGCTTGCCACAATACAAGCAGAGGCCATTAGACAGCCGACGATTTCTCTCCCCAGCAGATAAACGAAACTTGCCCAGCTGCATAGGCTCCTCGGAGGGCGTTTCTGAAGTGATCTCCCCTGGTTCCGACATCCGCTGGTGAAATGAGCGACGCAGATCTCTCTGCCGATGGCGAGACTCAACCCTCAGAGCCAGATCGATGGCAGCTTCCAGGGACGTGGGTGGCTCCCTCAGTGCAATCTCGTCCTGAATGCCCGGTGTAAGACCCTCGAGGAATTGTGCTCTTAATGCCGCGTCGTTCCAGTTGCAGCAAATGGCGAGCGTCTTAAAACGTATAGCAAAATCAGTAACCGAGTCATTACGTTGCCGTAATCTCACCAACTCAGCCGCTGCCATGTCTCCCCTGAGTGAGCGGTCAAACAATTTTAATATCTCTTCCTCCAGAGCCTCGAACGAAAATGTAAAAGGAGCTTTAGCCCCCCAGGCGGCCATACCCCAGTCTCTCGCCCTTCCAGTGGGTAACGTCAGGACATAGGCCACTTTGGAAGTGGATGAAGAAAATCGACAGGGTTGGAGCGCAAAGACGAGAGAGCACTGCTGTAAAAAGGATCTGCAGGTGTTGGGATCGCCATTGTAGGTGGGGGGTGTTGCCGTGTGTGGCTCCCGTTCAAATGAAGCGGCTCCTCCGGATGAGGTTGGGGCTTCATGGTGAGGAGTCACTTTGTCCAAACGATTGCTGAGCTCTTTCAGTTGCTCAGACAGGATGCTGAAATCTCTGGCAGCAGCAGACAATAACGACGAATGTTGGTCGATGGCCGCCCCCTGCTGGTGAAGGGCGGTCTGCACCTCCAGAGTCTCTAAACTTGCTGACTCCATACGTGGCGCGCTCATCTGTCAGGAAATGAGGTTCGGAGTCAAGTGCAAGTTAAATATTTATTTAGAAAAAGGTGATAGAGAGTAGAGAGCAAAGTCACTGGTAGATCCACAATGGTAAGAGGTGTACTCCACTCACGGGTGATGATGCAAACCGGAGAGAAACAGAGACAGCTGGTATACCGCCTAAAAACAAAGCGAACAAGCGGTCCCGAAAAACAAGAGTAGTTTGAGTTAATGTAATCCACAATGGTAAGAGGTGTACTCCACTCACGGGTGATGATGCAAACCGGAGAGAAACAGAGACAGCTGGTATACCGCCTAAAAACAAAGCGAACCAGCTGTACCGAGAGACAAACAAAGTCAATGAAATCCAGTAATCCTCAAGCGAGCGGTCCGGGCGAAAACGAGTCCCCGAACGCCGAAAACCAAACCTGGGGTAACAAGAGGAAGAGACAGAGAGCGACTGACAAGACAAGGCAGGGTAGCAGGACTGTGGTAAAACAATGAGCGCGCAACGAAGGACAGGACTACGTGCAATATAAAGGGAAAGGTAAACGAGACACCACCGGTGAACAATTACCGAAACAAGGGGGCGGAGTTAGTGAACACACGAGGAACCGGCACCACAGGTAAACAACACACACACACACAGATCACACAGCCATCGATCACCCAGCAGTCATGACACATACTGAATGAGATGAAGTACCTTCTTACTGACCGTTAAAACAGTAGGTACTGTATAGTATGAATCCTGGTAGCAATTTGGACGTACTACATCCGCCATGTTGATACATCACGTGACATACGTTGTCGTCATGTCATACCAGCGCGAAAACAGCCGCATCGCCGCTTTCACCTCTTTTTCTTTGTTGCATAACTCCGCTCCCAGGGCATCATGGGGTAGTGAAGTGTCCATAGTATGCAAGCTGTAAAATCTAGCCAGAAGTAGTAGGTCATCCGGGTCCTTTCGTATACTGTTTTTGGAATACTATGTATTCGGACATACTACTCGCCTTGCCTACTGCTTTTCTTCTCCTATATAGTATGGAAGTAGGCAGTTTCGGATGCAGCATATCTGTGTGTGTGACTGACTGATTGCCCTGCGATGAACTAGCCATCTAGTTGTTATCTGCTCTAGACTCCAGATACTGGTATAGGCCCAACCCACGGACGGATTGGCAATCTGTGCGTTCTGGAAAAGTCCAGAACGGTCATTCAAAGGAGGGCCGTAGGCAAAAAAGTCTAATAAAGCAATATGAACAGCCAACACCAGGGGCACTAATACGATCACTTATATGCTGCTACGTGTAAAAAAAAAACGAGGAAGAAGAGTCGGCCTAGCCGTGATTGGTCTACAGATTCCCGGAATTTGCGAGCCTGAATTTGCGAGCCTGAGCATCCACAGCCTGGTCATGATGAGGGACAGACAGAGTTAACTTCACATCAGCAAGAGGTCCCGTAAGTGCCAGTAGTAGCAGGACATGTGACATTATAATATAATATACAATATAAACATAAATTAAACTCGCTTGAAAATTAAAGTAATGTGAGAGACGTGATGTGAGTGTGTGTGAGAGAGAGAGCGAGAGAGAGAGAGAGAGAGAGAGGCGCGGGTGCGATTGAACAGTGGAAACGTAAAAATAATAAATAGGCTACTCCGTCATTTTGTCCATATGGTAGATCATTCAAACTGCAAAGTGTTTGCTTATATTTGTGTACAGTCGCAATAAAACAAAACATTGTGCTTTTGTCAAACTTTAAACTCTTGTCAAACTGTAACAACTGTGATCTAACCAAAATCACACATACATACACCAAAGCAAAAAATATTTATCCAACCCAATTTAAAATCAGTCTGTATGTGGACATTCCTCGTATTGCATTGGTTTTCATTTCTTTCATTGACTTTATTGTATGAGAGGTTGCATTACGTCCATTCTAAATGTGCAAATATACAAGAAATACAATAATTGACCAAATAATGGTTTAACCAAAAAATCCTAGCTTGCACTTTCTGTCTGTCTTCCATCAGATTTCAGTTTTTCCTGGTCTTTCATATTTGTGTTTAGTATTGTGGAATTGGCCAAGATCTGGTGGTTGTTTGTAAAAGCTTTAGAGACAAATTAATAGGGCCATTTTCATTATTTCACAGCCTTATTATTCATCAAAGTGTAATATGACATTGACAAAATATTAAATAATCTTGTCTGATATGCTGACAGTATTGTGTCATAGTGTCAAGACATCCTTGTATCTGTTGCGCACGGCGAGGGGCGAATGGCCGGATGTGGGGCTATTTGGGAGAATGTCCAAGGCTGTTTTTAGCCTCAGTCCATCCCTGGCCCAACCCTCCCTTGACCTCACATGGCCGGTTTGGATGAATGAATGGATGGATATGAACTGAAATTATTTGATAAAAATGTTGCAGTGCTCTGACTACTTG
Organism: Paramisgurnus dabryanus; assembly: GCF_030506205.2. Lineage (NCBI taxonomy): Eukaryota > Metazoa > Chordata > Actinopteri > Cypriniformes > Cobitidae > Paramisgurnus > Paramisgurnus dabryanus. The sequence goes on from NC_133340.1 coordinate 10,775,200, forward strand.
CTGCCTGAATTATTGGTGTGTAACTTTAAACTATACAGTTCTTTATTGGAAATGGTTTACATAGTATTTGTCAACGAACCATAAACAGTTATTACATATGTACCTGTGAAACAGTCCTTCAGACGGTAATAATGACGTTATATTAATAAAAAATATTAATAACCATGTGTCCTTCAAACGTGATCAAGAACTTGCACATCCCTTGGTGTAAGAGTAGGGTAACTCTCACAGAAAGAACTGATAAATGGTGGGGACTATGAGAAAGACATGCAGTGTTGACATTTTCACTCCCAGCTTCACATATTGACGCTTGGTCAACGCCCCTCGATGTCAATTTGTAAGGCACACGGCACCCCATAGTATCTTAATGTGCAAGGTGCTTCATTGCATTCAAAGGGAAACCTTTGGCATCAATACAAGAAGCAATAAGCATGGGATTTTTATTGTCATTATAAGGGTGATTCTCACAAAACCATTGAAACATCACGGCACTTATGATTTTAGCTATAAAATGTGTAATATAGTAATATTAAAAAGCATCAGAATTAACTCAATACTGTTCTACCTTGCACAATGTGTGATTTCAACATAAGAATTTATAATTTGTCAATTTTATCTCATTTTCTGCTGAAATTCTCATTACCGCAATGTGTCCGGCTGTGTTTGAACATGCGTTATCAGTGCTTTAAGTGGACCGGAACGCGCCGGTACTCAGTACCGCCACTTCTAAATATAGCTCTTGAGCGTACCACCATCTCTCCGTGCGCCCAGAACGTGCTTTTGGCGTACCGGAACGCTCATTTGCACATCTGTTTAATTTAATCCTTTGGCTGCGCTGAATGTACGCTTCCTAATTCGTCCCACCGAGAGCAGAGACTACATTACCCATACACCCTTGAGTTTACAAGTTAAAAGCGCATGCGCCGCTTTTGCTGCTGTCAGTCAGGTCAGGTCAGACGCTAAGCTTTATCCAATACCCTTTTGTAGGTACTGTACGTGATAATCTCCGCTGTCGCGGCTGTCAATTTGGTTCCCCTCGACTCGACTTCGGATTTTCTCAGGCGATGTGCAGGGTAAAAACATTCTTGAAATTGTAATAGAAATTTAGCTTAATTTCTAAACTACAAGTGAACGAGATTTCAATGAATTTGAACGACATGCAAAGTAGTTTTACCACCTGCAAAATGGAAAACAATGGGACAAAATAAAGTCATAACTTTCTAGTTTCAAATGGCCAGTATTTTGTTATTCTTGAACCCATAGATCATGGTCTTGGTGTCATTTTAAAGTTTTTTTTAAGCTCTTTCTATCTGAACAACTAGTTTTAGCATTTAACCATTCTGAAAATTTTACTCACATATCTACCTTTTGCACATTTTATTTATGTTCAATAATAGCTCTTTCTACAGTAGCTCTTTCTAAGGGTATTTTTTTCAAAATCCTTTTGCATATTTTATTTATGTTCAGTAGCTTTCTAGCTCAAGCAAATCCACAAACTTATAAAAGGATTTATTATTTTTTACAATGTCGTCTGTTGACTGCTGAATATAAACCCCCTTCAATATAGAAGTCGAGTCACCAAAAAAAAAAAAAATAGAGTACCGTCACCTCTTTTGGCCCACTTAAAGCACTGCGTTATGTTGTAATTTAATCAAATTAACACAAAAATATTTAGAAAAAACATAAATGGATGTTTTGCTAGACTACCAGTGCTGGGCAAGCTACTTGGAAAATGTAGTGAGCTAAGCTACCAGTTACTTCACATTAAATGAAGCTTCACTACACTGAAGCTACCCCCCTGGGAAATGTAGCAAGCTAAGCTACATCAATAGTAGCTTGCTACATCCAAGATACTTTTTTATTTTTAACCAGTTTTATTATGTAATTATTTATTCAGTTTCCATTTAGCATTTTGGTAATTATAGGCAAAACAAGCATAATGTAGTGTAGTCCTAGGTACTTCACATTTTGGGGCTGTTTGCTGGACTTATCCTACTCCCAGAATAAAATGCATGTTTGAGCTGCCTTAAGTCAAAAACACCTGGCCCTGACATATCTTAACACAAGGATCTCCAACGTGGGCTTGCCCCCTTCATAAAGGAGTCTGTGAGGTGCCCGCCAAAGCACATTCTATTAATAGTTTCAATTGTAATATTTATTACATGTTTTTATATTAGCTTGGCTTGGTGACATAACCCAGTCAGAGGTAGAGCACGAGTCTTCACAGAATGCGAGTGGTAATGTTTTGTATGAATAAAGGCTGCACAACTCGAAAATACGGAACAAACGACGTCCTGTGTCGATTCAAATGATGCGCTTATTCTCAAATTCAGGACGACTTTAGAAATGTTTGGAAAATTGTAGCTTGTGTGGAAGCTACCTCACTACTTGGTCAAAAAAAGAGCTTAGCTACTGAAAAGCTATTTGATAGATAAAGCAGCTAAGCTACCGCCAAGCTACTGAAAAATGAAGTTAAACTACTAGTTTCGCTACCTGTAGTGAAGCTACTGCCCAGCACTGTAGACTACTTTAGATGACAGAAAAATATTGAATATTCATGTATAATAATAATAATGAAGAAAAATTGGGAAAATGATGTGTCCATGCCTGATGTTCTCATCCTCCGCAACACTTTTTGAGAACAGTTTAAACTTATGGTCTACGATTTCAAAGATTGTTCATTATTAATAACCTCGTTTAGATGCTGGTTATGGTTCTACAGTAACATCCTAACAATATGAAGAGAAAAAAGAATTTAAAAAATCCATTCAGTCTATTGGGTGTATGGTAGCAGATAAGTTGACCAATGTAATTTCTTACATATTGTTCCTTTAAGTATATTGTTAGTATATATTCTGCCTTTACACTAATATATACCAAAGTATATTGGTGTATAGCCAGAATAGTTGTATTTACATGGCACAATTTAGACATTTTTGATCATGTATTCCAGCTGCTAACAAGTACTCAAAGCAACTGGTTGCCATACCAAACAATGATTGTTACTTTTGATATAGATCGCACTCCTCTTTGTTTATGGACTTTCCTTTTCTGTTTATCATATGTCAAAGTATATGTTATTTTTTATGTTTTAATTTTTACTTTTCGAAGAATGATTTACACATAACATAACAAATATTTTTGCTATAAAATGTTTTTTTTACCACCACGCCACTAGCAGTACTGTCTTTTTTATAACTAGAAAAACAGGGATTTGTGGTAAGAATAACAGTAACGTGCTCTTCTAATACTTGGAAGTACAGTAGTACAAGTTCTCAAACCAGTGCATATGAAGGTAAAGAGTGTGATTATATAGCCTACTCAAACATTTTTTGGAACTTCCCTTTAAAGAAATTAGTCACATTTCTCAGGTGAAATCAGTCTAACACCAGACACGCCAACACTGTTTAACAGCCACAAACTAATTTACTCTACACATTTGTATTATAAATATTCAGGTGGGATGTGATTAAAAAAAATTGATAAACTTACACATGTACACTGTACAATGAAAGCAGCAGTATCTTACTTATCAACCTTTAATACATATACCCCCGGTTTCTTAAGGCTAGTCCTGGACTAAAACACGTTGAGCTGTCGCAACTGAAAATAAACACGTACATATCTTAAAATATGCCAGTGCCAGTTGATTTGTCTTAAGATACACAACAGTAACATCATTTTCCAAGGTATGTTTGTAAAAGATGCTTAAACAATTTAAGATGCTTAATTTAACTAAGGCCTAGTCCTGATTTTAGCTAAAACTTGTCTGTGAAACCAGACTTGATTAGGAGGTCGTATGCAATACTCTTCAGTGTGGGCGGTACATAAATCCCACCATCATATCTGGTAAGTTGCTGTCTCTCCCCCCATACAGGAAATGTTATCTTGCTATTGTGGGCTTCATAGTTTGTACTGTGTGTGAACATGTTACAATATAACCCAAACAAAATTGTATCTCCCTATAAAATCTTATAATGTTTTGTAAGATCTCAAATAATTGAAGCTTTGCGATACATTTTTGAAAAAAAAAATGGTTCTCTTATTTAAACTTTCTATTCTGTATTTCATTTTTTAATCACTTGTGGACAAAGAAATGTCTTTCAAAGTCAAATCTAAAATATCTTGGAGTCACTGAGTAATCTGAAACAATATATTATTAACAAAACTGATGCTATTTGAAGCATTTGAATGCTTAATCAATAGGCTATTGAGTATTAGGAAATACTTTTGAAATTGAGAAATAAATATCACCATCTTGATATAGCACACTGCATTAGAATTAAATATAAAAAGTGTTCGAACAACACCACTGTAAAAAGTGTTTAAAAAAATGGTTTCATTTACTGGTGGTTTACTACAAATGTTACACCTGACACAATCTGCAAAATTATATCTACAATCATTGTTTTATTTCTTTTGTAAATGTCAATGTAAGCTCCAAAGACCATAGGGGTAATAGAATCAAGCTACTATCATAAGAAACGGAGATGTCCAAAAGTTCATAGACTTGTTCCTCCAACAGTGTCCTTTATAGTGATTCCTGTAAACTGAAAATGTATTGAATCACCGAAATCTGATTGCGGCATATTCTGAAGGCTCAGTTTCTTGCTGTACTGTTGGTTTTGGCCCCCTTGACATAGCCTGGTGATTCAAAGAAGCATATACTAGAGGATTATCTTCTTCTTCTTCTTGGGTTCTGACATTGTTACGGCAACCTTTTGATACGATCGTATTGGCTGAGACTCTTCCAGCTGATGTACGGTCTCTGTGAGATCCTGCTCTGACAGGTAGAGTGTCATTGGCACATGATACAGCAGTGGTCAGTTGGGCTGAAGGAGGGGGGGTGTTGTGATGAGGATGAGAAGTAGTAGTCAGATCCCTTCTTTGTGTTTCTATGCACTGTGGAAGTGAACACCAAACATTTACAAAGTTCTCATTTTCGTCAGACACAGTTAACATTTCCACATATCAAAGTTCAAACAAATGATACCTGATTTTTAACTGTCATCACATTTCTTGTTGATCCTTTCCCTATGGAAAAAAGTCACAAACATTAAAAACCACATAGTTGCATCTAAACCACACTTTTAAGTTTAGTTTAAACCCCCAAACTTCTTACCTTTGCATCTGATGATAAATAATGATACAGCTATCACTATGACCACCAGCCCCATTACTCCTCCGCAGATGTACAGATATGGCAATAGCCACTGCAAACTTTCCACATTCGTATTACCTAATACTTATAACCATGAAAAATGTTAGGAACTGTTGTAATTGTTAATATTACGCTTCAAGGTGCTTCTTGACTTAACACACCTACCATAAAATAATCACAAAACAAAGTTACAAATAAATGTTATGCGCTTACTTGTGTTGCTTTCGTTGCATGAATCTGAATCCACCCTATCTGCTGAGAATATAACAAACATGTTCAAGTAGTGCAAAAACAAATCCAAACATTGCAACTCCACAAAATGTCAGAATGTTTACATACTACAATTGAATTAGAAATTTAATGTTACTTACCTGACACAGTGACATTAATAGAATGACTTACAGAGTTCTGGTTTTTACATCTGTATAACCCTGCATCCTCCATTGAGATATTCAAGAAAGTCAGGAATGCAATTCCATATGTGATATTCTTCCACTCTACAGTTTCTGTGTAGTTTGATTGATTTAAGGCTTTACAGTCTTCTCCATAGAGTTTGCACCATGACATCTTTGGGATCCCCTGACATTTCAGTATATTTACTGAACAGTTTATCTTAAACACTGTCATAACAAGAGCTTTAACCAACTTGTTTCTTGGGACTTTGATAGATGTAATGCATCCGAGCTCTGACTCTAAACGAGTAAAAAAAAGGAAAATGTACATAAATAAAGAAAAGACAAAAGTATATCATTATGTCAGTTCTCTAGATATAAAGTAAATATAAAATTCTCCCATGTGTATCACATAATAATGTGACAGTATAGTTTCATTATATATATTATATTTTAATTATTATTCTTATTATTTTTTCAGCACCCAGCGTTTAGGAGAAACTGTTGTAGATTCATGTGTTTGGTTCTGTACTTGATACTTGTCACACACTCTGTCCCTGGTGTTACAGTATAAAGCTGACCCACTGCCCATTAAACCCAACAGTAAATCTAGATGTAAAGAACGCTACAATGCTTTGACATATTACATTTAATAACAACATTGTTTGCTAAATACACAACCTACATAAACACAATGCTGCCAAAAAAATGACATTTAACAAAAAATAGCACTGACTACTTAAGTTACTACTCACCATTTGTGTTTCCACTGACAAGAAGCGACAGCAAAACAAGACAAGCGACCAGGTTACAGATGAACTGTAAGAAACAGTTGTCCATGATTAAATGTATTTAATCTGATAGAGCTTGTAAAACTATTGGTCTTAAAAAGAACTGTACACATTGTGTGTCAAACATATGTACAAACGTGTGTGTAGGGAACAGTAAAAGTAAAGTGGAAGTGTGCTGTAAAATTCTCTATGACATCACTCACCATCATCTGTTTGTCTCTTTCCTTGTACTTCTTAACTTGTTTTTTCACCACCTTGGATCAAACGCAGCCTTCACATGTAGTGTTTTACGGCATTTCGCTTTGTGTTGCTTTGCTGTCTTTCTTTCTGTATCTCTGTTCTTCTTGGTATGTCTGTTTTTGTCACAGAATCTGCCTAACCAGTAATGATGAGTTTGTAGTGGTTTCAGGTTGTTTGAACCTTGTACAGGTTGGTTGAACTTTCTTGCAGGCGTTGAAAAGGATGAAGAAAAGATGTATTTCAAGTGAAGTCAGTGACATCCCCTTGTGGACAATATCTGGACCCCATCACAATCAGTAAACAGTGACATATAACCACTATTATGCCCCAAGGTTGGAATTGAAAATACTTTACAAAACTATGTTCATACTGCCCTCTAGTGACAATACAGACACATTTTCAAGAAATGTAAATAATGTTTAATAATCATTAAAAAACCATTTTAAATACACTAGATGGGTTTTTTTTGTCACATGCATTTTCATTGATCGGATAGCTATCCAATCGTAACAAGACCAGGGGCCTCATTTATCAAGCGTGCGTACGAACAGAAGTGTGCGTAAAGTGTGCGTAGGAACAGTTTTACGCAAAGTGTGGAATTTATCAAATTGCACTTATACGTAGAAATGTGTGTAAATATACGCACACCTCGGAGTTACGTACGCAGAGCATCTAGTGGTAGAATAGCGATACTACACAGGACCGTCCATCCCCAGCGTTAAAAGAACACTTTGCCTATTTATTATCCACCCCAAGGTGTTAAAAATGGTTACTGTTAATAAAGTAACTGCAAATCAGTGTTGAAGTTAATTAATGAAATTAGTGTCTAACCCTATATTAGAAAGCTCCGTCAAATGCTTGACACAGTGGCTTATCTTGCATTATTGGAAGACTTGGCAAATCATCCATTCCGCCGGGAGCGCGTTTTCAGAGATCGCGCCGATGATGCTGGTTATGCGGCTGTCCAAGGAAAGTTCTGTCATTCTCTGTCCTCCTACAGATTTCACGTCGGTGTGCTGTGACGCGTTTTTTTTGGCTGATAATTTAATGTCAAACCACTTTTTTATTTCTAGAAGTGTTCTCATACCCAACGGAATTAAACTCACTGGTAACATGTTCCCATGCAGATTTGTTTTCTTTTGTTAGTCATTCCTCCCATACTAAGTGAACCAAACAGATGTGTTATTAACCTCATCAACCAGTAACTCAATGTCTGTGTCTGTGTTAAGTTCCTCTTTTACGCTCTCTTTGCCATTATTGCGATCAGGGGAAAAAGCACAACCACGTGACTTATAACGGGAGGTGTTGTCACCATATATGGTTCATCGGAGGCGTTTCGGAATGCAAATGACCATGAACGTGCACGAGCATGGTGCTTAAGAACACATGGGATTTATCATCAAGGATTACTTACTAATGTGCGTACGAACAACGTGCGCACGTTTGATAAATCCCGATTTTTTTGTACTTAGGCACATTCTAAATTTCATTCGTAGGTACAAATATAGAGCATTTTCTACGCAATGTTGATAAATGAGGCCAGGGGCCTCATTTATAAAATGCTGCGTAAAAACCATCCTAAATTTGATCTTACGATCATTTAACAAAAATGCGTAAATGTGATTCATAAACCGAACGTATACGCGCAGAAAACGCGCGTACCCCTTTCAAATCTATAAATCAGAAATGAACTTGAACTTGTGCGCGCAGCCGAGCATTTCAGATCTCCGCCTTTAAACGATGCGTAATTAATGTCAGACATATATAGCGCTTGTCAATGTTTAAACCAAATTTCAAACAGCAAGAATGGCTTATATTTCCAAAAACCTGCAGCAATCAGACAAGCAAAAGTGCGTACGTCTGCTCAGACCCTGACGTGGCACTAAGCACTTTTCCACGTCAAATACGGTTTTTATAAATATGGACTTTGCTGTGGATTTTCGCCTACGCACACTTTACGATCAAATCTGTGCGTAAGCAGGCTTTATAAATGAGGCCACTGGGGCCTCATTTAAAGCGTTTTTACGCACAGATTTGATCTTAGACCGTGCGTACGCTCAAATCCACTCAAAAGCTCAGATTTATAAAACTCGTCTTTGACGTGGAAAAGTACTTACTTCCACGTCAGGTTCCGACTTGACGTACGCACGTTTCCTTGTGGCAATATTGCAGTATTGCAGGTAGGCATATTCGAAACTTTTTTGTTTTGTACCTTTTGTGTGGTCAACATACAGAAAATTTTTTTAATTTGTTTTGGAGTTGTCCTAATTCTAGGGGTGTCCTCGACTAAGGATTTACATATTCGAATCAAAATTGTCGAATCTTTCCATAGTCGACCGATAGTCGAATCATCTATGTTTGTGTGCATGGGTTGGGAGGGGGCCAGACCAGGTACAAATTGGTAACTTTTATTTTCTTTCACAAGCAGCACACATAAACAACTTTCTGATAAAGTGACCAAAACTGTCTTTCAAGTAATAAACGAACACAAAACTGACGATGCATTTATATATAAATTTTTTAAGGTCAAATGTAAGGCATTTGTTTAATTATTCCTCATAACATTTTAAAGCCACGATCTACAGAACATCACACAAAAATACATTTTGATAACTAAACCTAAAAAAATAACAAAGGTGATCCTGCCTTGGAAACTCCGGCTACAATTCAGTGTTTTTATTTAATTTGGAGATAGCGCGTCAAAGCAGTCATGACAAAAAAACGACAAATGAGAAATGACAAATAATTTGTGATTGTGACTGTAAATGATAAAAACTAATATATATATATACAATTCAACGTTAATTAAACGTTAATTTATAACAAGAAAAACACTGAAATTAATGATTTTATAGACACTACACCCCAGATAGCACACGTACGTCTCAGATACGTATCTGCGAGGTAATCACTCAGATTTCCATTCCGTCTGGAAAACGTATTATAAAGGTCGTTTGCCCATATGAATTACGTATCTGAGACGTACGAGCCCAGCCGTTTTGAAGACGCTTTTAAGATCTTTTCAAGACGCTTGATATTTAGAATGATGGTTCGCAGATGTTTCTAAGATATTTCCAAGATGTTTCTTAGATCTTTAAAAGATCTTTATAAGAGCTTTAATCGAGCTCTTTCTAAGATGTTTCTGAGAGCTTTAAAAGACGATTAAAAGATCATTAAAAATAAATTGCTCTAAACTACATATTCTACACAGTTATACACTCATATTATTACAATATATCATTGACAACAATTAAAACAGTATTTTCAATAAAACAGGCAGTTGATTGCGTAAAATTTATTAAAATTAGACAAAGGAAAACATTCATAAGATGCATATTTACACAAGTGTATGCAAAAAAGCAACGTTTTTCTATAACATACAAAGAAACACAATATCTTTAAATTAATCAAATGCTTCCTCGGGCAAAGAACATCTTTTCCCGATTTTCCGCGTCTCCTTCAGTGCTAGACGGACGGATTCTTCATCTGCAGCAGCTGCATTCTAAAAGAAACCATTACAAAAATAAGGAAAAATTAATTTTACAAACTATGTCATACGTTTTCTTTGTTTCCTAAATATAACTCTGATTAGGATGTCAAACAAAGATAAAATCATCCGTATTAATCGTCAATATCGTGTATATTATTAATATGAGCGTCTTTGCGTTAAATTCGTGCTACACCACACCATGCACTTATATCGACGTCGCAATGCAAAAGAAGAAGGGCAAGAAAGAAACCTGTCCTGGTCTGGCGATTTAAGGGAACATTTGTTTAAGGTATGTAGTAATAATACATTTTAATAATGCTGGGTGTGGGATCAGTTAACTAGAAATTTCTTTGATAATAAGCAATGTATGTGTCATGACTGCTGGGTGATCGATGGCTGTGTGATCTGTGTGTGTGTGTTGTTTACCTGTGGTGCCGGTTCCTCGTGTGTTCACTAACTCCGCCCCCTTGTTTCAGTAATTGTTCACCGGTGGTGTCTCGTTTACCTTTCCCTTTATATTGCACGTAGTCCTGTCCTTCGTTGCGCGCTCATTGTTTTATCACAGTCCTGCTACCCTGCCTTGTCTTGTCAGTCGCTCTCTGTCTCTTCCTCTTGTTACCCCAGGTTTGGTTTTCGGCGTTCGGGGACTCGTTTTCGCCCGAACCGCTCGCTTGAGGATTACTGGATTTCATTGACTTTGTTTGTCTCTCGGTACAGCTGGTTCGCTTTGTTTTTAGGCGGTATACCAGCTGTCTTTGTTTCTCTCCGGTTTGCATCATCACCCGTGAGTGGAGTACACCTTTTACCATTGTGGATTACATTAACTCTAACGACTGTTGTTTCTCGGGACCGCTGGTTCGCTTCGTTTTTAGGCGGTGACCAGTGGTTTCCGGGTGGCTCTTCTACATCAGGATTTCACAGTGGATTACCCGTCCGAGTTCTTGGATTACCATCTTCCATCTCCGCCTGTCATCCACCTTCAGGGCGGCACGTATCATCCCTCTGTTGCGTGTGGTGACTGTGCTGGTGTCTCGACGGAGTGCTTGGGTGGCTCTCTCTCTCTTCCTTCGGATCTGTACTGGATTATTGTGTGCCGTGTGTGGATCTACCAGTGACTTTGCTCTCTAACTCTCTATCTCCTTTTTTCTAAATAAATATTTAACTTGCACTTGACTCCGAACTTCATTACCTGACAGATGAGCGCGCCACGAATGGAGTCAGCAAGTTTAGAGAGTCTGGAGGTGCAGACCGCCCTTCACCAGCAGGGGGCGGCCATCGACCAACATTCGTCGTTATTGTCTGCTGCTGCCAGAGATTTCAGCATCCTGTCTGAGCAACTGAAAGAGCTCAGCCATCGCTTGGACCAAGTGACTCCTCACCATGAAGCCCCAACCTCATCCGGAGGAGCCGCTTCATTTGAACGGGAGCCACACACGGCAACACCCCCCACCTACAATGGCGATCCCAACACCTGCAGATCCTTTTTACAGCAGTGCTCTCTCGTCTTCGCGCTCCAGCCCCGTCGATTTTCTTCATCCACTTCCAAGGTGGCCTATGTCCTGACGTTACTCACTGGAAGGGCGAGAGACTGGGGTATGGCCGCCTGGGGGGCTAAAGCTCCTTTTACATTTTCGTTCGAGGCTCTTGAGGAGGAGATGTTAAAGTTGTTTGACCGCTCACTCAAGGGAGACATGGCAGCGGCTGAGTTGGTGAGATTACGGCAACGTGATGACTCTGTTACAGATTTTGCCATACGATTTAAGACGCTCGCTATTTGCTGCAACTGGAACGACGCGGCATTAGGAGCGCAATTCCTCGAGGGTCTCACACCGGGCATTCAAGACGAGATTGCACTGAGGGAGCCACCCACGTCCCTGGAAGCTGCCATCGATCTGGCTCTGAGGGTTGAGTCTTGCCATCGGCAGAGAGATCTGCGTCGCTCATTTCGCCAGCTGATGTCGGAACCAGGGGAGATCGCTTCAGAGACGCCCTCCGAGGAGCCTATGCAGCTGGGCAAGTTTCGTATCTCTGCTGGGGAGAGAAATCGTCGGCTGTCTAATGGCCTCTGCTTGTATTGTGGCAAGCCGGGGCATCTGGCGGCCACCTGTCCGGTAAAAGCTCACGCCCGCCGATGAACCTGGGAGTCTCGGTGGGCGCATCGTCATTTAAATCTCCCGTAAGCAGCACCACACTACCTGTGATTATTAACTCTTTCCCGTCACAGGCGTTGCTGGATTCCGGTGCGGAGGCGTGTCTTTTGGATGCTGGGTTGGCCAAGTCCTGGGGTATTCCACTCATCCCTCTCTCCTCTCCTTTGTCTGCCTGGACATTGAAGGGCCAGCATATGGCTGTGATCACGCACCGCACACCCCCTGTGAGTTTGTTTGTTTCTGGCAATCATCGTGAGGAGATCGAATTTTACATCTTAGAGGATTCACAATCGCCAGTCATTTTAGGTCATGACTGGCTATCCAAACATAATCCTCACGTTGATTGGCAGAACAATGTTGTGTTATCTTGGAAGTCTTCGTGTTATGTTTCTTGTCTTGGTCCTGCTCCTTCTCTTGTCTCTTGTTCTGTCTCGCAGGTTCCAGCTATCGATCTCTCAGGGGTCCCGGCGGAGTACTCGGATCTGTATCAGGTTTTCAGTAAGTCCCGGGCTACTTCTCTGCCTCCTCATCGGTCGTATGATTGCGAGATCAAACTACTTCCCAACACTTCTCCGCCTAAGGGTCGTATATTTTCCCTAGCTAAACCAGAAAGAGAGGCTATGGATAAATACATTAATGACGCTCTTAAAGCCGGTCTCATTCGCCGCTCCTCGTCTCCAGCTGGTGCTGGATTTTTCTTTGTAAAGAAGAAAGACGGGTCTCTTCGTCCGTGCATTGATTATCGAGGGCTGAATGACATTACTGTTAAGAATAAGTACCCCTTGCCATTAATGTCATCAGCATTCGAATTATTACAGGGAGCGCGCGTATTTACCAAGCTAGATCTGCGCAACGCTTATCACTTGGTACGTATTAGAGAGGGCGATGAGTGGAAGACAGCCTTTAACACACCCTCAGGACACTGGGAATATTCCGTTCTGCCGTTCGGTCTTTGTAACGCTCCAGCTGTCTTCCAGACCATGGTCAATGAAGTGCTGGGTGACATGATTAACAGATTTGTCTTTGTGTATCTCGATGACATTCTCATCTTTTCTCCCTCCATGCAGATACACTCTCAGCACGTTCGCATGGTTTTACAACGGCTTTTAGAGAATCAGCTATTCGTTAAGGAGGAGAAGTGCGAGTTCCACAGGAAGTCAGTTTCGTTTCTGGGTTTTGTTATTGCCGAGGGAGAAATTCGTCCCGATCCCGCTAAGGTTAAGACGGTTGCCGATTGGCCAGTACCCGACACTCGGAAGGAGCTTCAGCGATTTCTGGGGTTCGCCAATTTTTATCGGCGTTTCATCAGAAATTTTGGTCAGATCGCTAAGCCCCTTACGGCTCTCACTTCACCTAATGTATGTTTCCGTTGGAATAGAGAGGCTCAGGAGGCCTTTGATGTGTTAAAGTCCCGGTTCATCTCTGCGCCTGTCCTCTCTATTCCCGATCCGGCTAAACAATTTATAGTGGAGGTGGATGCATCTGATGTCAGGGTAGGCGCCGTTTTATCACAGCGATCGTCTATTGATGGGAAAGTACATCCGTGTGCTTTTTTCTCTCACCGGTTAAACCCAGCAGAACGTAATTACGACATAGGAAATCGGGAGCTGTTGGCGGTTAGACTCGCTTTGGGTGAATGGCGTCACTGGTTGGAGGGAACCTCGGAGCCCTTTCTGGTCTGGACGGATCATAAGAATCTTGAATATATCCGTTCGGCCAGAAGACTTACATCTAGGCAGGCTCGTTGGGCACTCTTCTTTGATCGTTTCAACTTCACCCTCTCGTACCGGCCTGGCTCGAAAAATACCAAACCTGATGCTCTCTCCCGTCTGTTCGAGAAGTCCGATTCGGAGAGGACGGAGACCATTCTCCCGGAGGGGAGGGTGGTCGGCGCCCTCGTATGGGGAATCGAACAGCGGGTGAGAGAGGCCGGCCGGGAGGGGGAAGTTCCGGAGGGGTGTCCAGCGGGTCGCCTATGGGTTCCTGAGCGGTTACGTTCCGATGTCATCCGGTGGGGTCAGGAGTCCAAATTTGTCGGCCATCCAGGTATTCGGAGAACGTTGGCTGCCGTCCGTCAGCGTTTTTGGTGGCCTTCTATGTCCACTGACGTCAGACAGTTTGTACTAGCCTGTTCGGTTTGTGCTCGTAATAAAGCATCTACTTTACCACCCGCTGGTCTGCTTAAATCTTTGCCCGTGCCCTCCCGCCCCTGGTCTCATATAGCCCTTGATTTTGTCACTGGCTTACCGGCATCTAATGGTAACACTGTTGTTCTAACTGTGGTGGATCGTTTTTCGAAGGCGTTTTATTTCATTCCCCTGCCCAAGCTACCTTCTGCAAAAGAGATGGCTCAGGTTTTGATTAATCACGTCTTTCGGTTACATGGTATTCCGACTGACGTAGTGTCAGATAGGGGTCCTCAGTTCATCTCTCGTTTTTGGCAGGAGTTTTGTAGACAAATTGGCGCCACGGCCAGCTTGTCTTCTGGTTATCACCCGCAGACCAATGGGCAATGCGAACGGGCTAATCAGGATCTCGGTAGAACGCTCCGCTGTCTGTCGTCACAATATCCGAATTCCTGGTGCGATCAGCTCCCGTGGGTTGAGTATTCTCATAATTCTCTTCCCGTTACGTCTACCAATTTATCCCCGTTTGAACTTTCCATCGGTTATCAACCTCCCCTGTTTCCATCACAGGAGCCCGAGGCAGCGGTTCCGTCTGCGTTAGCTTTCGTACGCAGGTGCAGACGCACCTGGAGGAGAGCTAAGACACTGTTATTATCTAATTCCAGACGAACCAAAGCTGCAGCTGATCGTCATCGGCAACCTCCACCCCGTTACGTTTGTGGTCAAAAGGTATGGCTTTCTACCAAGGATCTGTCTCTCCGTGAGCCTTCTCGTAAGCTGATGTCACGGGGTGACGATCTTTCAGGGCGGAACCAAAAGTTGAGGAAGTTTTGGTTCCGCCCGGATGTTTCCGTCCAGACCGGAGAACGGAAACACCGGACATCCGGCAGATTCACGGAGGCTGTAATCAGCCGATTGGGCACAGCTGTGCCTAGTTGAAGAGATCGCCGGGCAATTGGATGATTAAAGTACAGAGAGGAGTATATAAAGCACAGTTAGAACACAGTTAGGGGTGCGTAGTGTGTGCTGAGAAACGGAGCTGTGCTCATTTTTGGACGTGGTGGCTGTCTGTGTTTCTCTCTCTCTCTCTCTCTCGTCGTAGGCTTTATTGTGGACCTGCTGGAGTAAACAGGAAAATCCTAGGGGTAAGAAGGAACTTTGTTCTAACCAATACTGAAGGAGTAAAGCAGGAAGAAAATTGACCTTCTGGTACAACGTAAACAAAGGCTATCCGCCGTGAGTATACCCTTTTTGTGTGAAGTAACTTGCAAAAATTAACTTGTGTAACCATTGGAAACCTCCAGGAGAAGGAGGGCGGCCCTACCCCTACAAGAGTGTGGTGGGCGAGCCGTTAGAAGTACAAATTCAAACAGCCACCGCAACGAGACTTATTGTGGTCGTATTTCCCATCGCCTTATCTTAGCCCAAGCGCAGTGGAGGACACCGGGCGCTTCCCTTGTTGTGGTGCACTTATAGTGTGGTGAGTGAGACTGTGTAATAAATCTTTTCACGTTGGAGTGGTGCTGTGTATTTGCTGTGGGTTGCTGTGTGTCTTGTAGACGAAGCCCCGCATCATCCATTTTCTTCCACTGGGCAGAGGACGGAGAGGCCAACGACCTCAGAAACTACTGTTATCATATGTAGTGTGCTGTTCGGAGTACGAAGGGACGCAGACTAAGAGCTGTC